>NC_043716.1:3395710-3555774 GCF_006229205.1 Suricata suricatta
GCCCCCCCCCCCCCCCCCCCCCCCGCGCGCAGAAAGTGCGGACTTGCGGACTTGTTTGTTTCTAGGCCCCATCTGTGCTCTTCCCGTGTCACTCGCTTCCCTTCCCCGGAGTGCGCCCGGCCCAGCAGATCACCCCGGTCCCCCCGCGGCCCCGCCGTGAACCGCCGACCCTCCACGTCAGCCGTCCGAAGCAGCTCAAGATTACACGTACGGTCAATAATTCAGTGCCCGTTCTCTGGCGCATCGATGCTGGCTAAGGACAATCCCCTCGCCATGCCGGGCGTTACCCCCCGGGGAATGGGAATCTGTCTGGAATCTGGCAGAAATTCAAGAGTCTTTGTGAAGACAGCAACTCTGTTACGGATATCTTGTTTTGACAATTCCCTCCTGGCCACGTGTCAGAAGACTTCTGGACGGCTCCGGTCAGCTATGGATTCCCCATTACAAACCCCTTTCATTTGTGGCGTTTGGACTGGGGGACGTCACCTGGCATCAGTTAGGGACCCCAGGCAGGGGGACAGCAGGGAGCTGCTGCCAAAGTCCAAAGTCGGGTACAGAAAGGCGGGGTGGGGGTATCAGGAGGGTAGTTTTTTGATACATTAGATGTTCCTCCATCTGATTTTTAATTTTTTTTTTAAAGCAAATCATTAGATTGAGATTATTTGAACTGAGTGTCTGAGTTCCGAACCTCAAGGGTACATCTTCCTGGCAGGTGGGGTGGGGGTAGAAAGCAGCGGTGTCTGTTCAACTTGACCCTGCCTGACGCACAGCGGAGGGGCCCGGCGGCAGAGCCCCCATGAGGCCCCTGGGCTCCCTCCCCCAGGAATCGTGGGGCTCAGACTGAGCAGAGTTGGGGCTTGGTCACAGTGACAGGAATGCTCCAGGGCGTGGGGGCGGGGCCAACACCATGGGCCCGGAGGTCCCAGGATGCACCTTGGTTCCGACCTTTCCTGACACCTGGCTGGCTCCGTGGTCCCTTGGAATCTTGCAAGTCACCCAACGTCACTCAAATGAATGACATGTTCTTGGGGCACCCGGGTGACTTGGTTGGGCGTCCGACTTTGGCTCAGGTCATGATCTCACATCCGTGAATTGGAGCCCCTTGTTGGGCTCTGTGCTGACAGCTCAGAGCCTGGGGTCTGCTTCAGAGTCTGTGTTCTCCCTCTCTCTGTTCCTCCCCCTTCCCTGCTCTGTTCCTCCTCCTTCCCTTCCCTCTCTCTCTCTCAAAAAATAAACATTTTTAAAATATGTCACGTTCTTTAACCTAAACATGCCAGAGTCATTTCCTCTGACTTGTAACCAAGACCTCGCAGTCAAGAGATGATCAGAAAACATAACTATCTGTCTCCAGTTATTTGGAAGGTGGTCAGGGTAATAACACACGGACAGTTTTGCTTCACCGGCGTGGCGCTGAACGGCCAGCATCGGGTGCCCATCCCTCCTCATCTCCCCGTGGGCGGGAGTCGCACTGTAATATCCCACCATCCAGAGGCCTCAGACACTCTTACACAGACACGTCTCCAATTGCGTTACACACATTCTTGCGGAAAACGCGCTAGATGCCGTCCTGAAGAGTCAAAGCGAACAGGCGATGGAAGAGGTGCTTGGAGCAAAGATCGGGGTGAAGGGTCCCCCTTTCTATAAACAAGGCTAGCAGGAGCCCCTTGGAGGGGGTGAGCGAGCAGCGTGGAGCCTTCTCCTTGGGGCTCCCTCCTTCCCCAGAGCATGCCGCGTAGGGGCCCATCAAGGGTGTGGGTCAGGCAGGTCCCAGGTGGATGCATACCACGCCGGCCACCGCAGTGCTTCTACCGAGCCGCACCTGTCACCATGAGCAGTGCTGGGCACTTTGTCTACGTTACGAATGCTGCATATCGAGTGCTCCGTGTGTGCGATCCACAATGAAACAGAAGATCCCCACTCCTGATGCTGTTGGGAAAGCAAATGCATCGGATAGCCTCCTGATTCCACATCTCTGTCATGGCTTTTGATTAAAAAAATTTTTTTTAATGTTTATTTATTCTTCAGAGATAGAGAGAGAGCATGAGAAGGGGAGGGGCAGAGAGAGAAGGGGACACAGAGTCTGAAACAGGTTCCAGGCTCCAAGCTGTCAGCAGCACAGAGCCCGACTCGGGGCTCAAACTCACAAAATCCAAGATCGTGATGTGAGCTGAAGTCAGACGCCCGACCGACTGAGCCACCCAGGAACCCCTCCAGTTTTTTAACAAATGCTGAGGAGCATCTCTGCCAGGCACTGGGGATACAGCAGTGAACAACAGGACAGAAGTCCCTGCCCGCACTGAGGTGCTACTTGTGTGTGCACCCTGGGGGGCACAGCAGGTGGGGCCAAACTGAGCTGAGTACATCAGCCGTGTGCCTGCACGGGTGCCCCTCGGTTCTCTGGGCGGGAGGGGCAGGGAGTGCTAATACTTTCTAGAAACCGGCCGTCCCTCGGAGGGATCTGGAAACGCGCTGCAGGTAGAGTCAGGGCGCCTTCCTACATGGCATCGGGAAACTGCCACCTGTGAGCGCTAAGGACACGTAAGCTCAGCAAGAACACATGACGGAAGCCGGCTGGAATGACGGGTGACGTAATGACAAGTGGAAACAGAAAGGGGACTAATTATGAGGCGCAGAAAAAGGCGGGCTGGCGAGGGAGGACTTGTCCGCGGATCCCCGGCCCCCTCCGGTCGGGGCGCCCTGGCCAGGCAGGGGGCGTGTGGTTGGACCGAGGTCCGACGAGCAGGAGAGGTTTCTCGGGTTACAGCGAGGGCCCACATGGCCCGTTTTGACAGCTTGGCCCCAGTGAGCAGCGGGCTCCAAAAAACGGACGCTGTTGCCTTTCTCAGGGGCCGTTTCGCTTTACAATAAATCCTGCTGCCAATGCTGGCTGCTGAAGTCCGAAGGAAGCCAGGTTCTGGTGTCAGAAGGGGGGGGAGGGGCCCTCAAACGTGTGCAAGAATCGGGGTGAACGCACAGTCAGCCTCGCTTCTGGGGCTCTGGGAGCAAGGCGCTCTGGAGGTCGCCCCCCGCCCCCGCCCCCAGCTTGATCTCGGTGTTCCTCAGGCCTCCCGCACGACAGGGCGGGGAACCACAGACAAGACGCATGACTGGTCAGAGGCGTGGAGGAAAGAGAAGCAAGGGCTGGAGACGGCAGCCTGACATGGTCCCTTCATTTGAAGAGCTGGGTCTCGGGGGCGCCTGGGGGCTCAGGCGGTTGAGCGTCTGACGTCAGCTCAGGTCATGATCTCAGGGCTTGTGAGTTCGAGCCCCACCCCGGGCTCTGCGCTGACAGTGTGGAGCCTGCTTGGGATTCGCTCTCTCCCTCTCTCGCTCTCTCTCTCCGCTGAATGACAGGGGCACTCGAGGGGCCGTACCGCATGACGACAGCCGCAGTAGTGCAGGCCGGACCATCAGACCACGGTTCTGTCATCGGGGCAGGCGCCCCATCTTCGGAGCCTAAAATCGGGGCCACGCTAGCTCTTTGCTCCCACGGTTGCCGTGGAGACGAGATGAGGCAGCACGCTTGGCGCCGGCACGCTGCCGGGCACACGGCGTGTCCCTGACCGACATCGGCTGCCGGTGGAAACGGTTCTGGCTACAAAGTGGCCACGATGATGTGACGTTTTGGAACAGAAGACGCTGTGGTCCACACCCTGTGTGCAAGCGCCTCCCGTCTTCAATGCTGCCGCATCCTCCCGCGGCACGCAGCCTACGCCCAGGAGGGGGGACCCCTGCGGAGGACAGGCGGCCCTTCCTCGCTTCCGTGGTGATCATGGCCTTGCAAATTTACGTGCCTGCAGAGCTCCCCGAGGGCCGGGAAGCCCGTAGGCATGAGGATGCCCACCTTAGGGGTATGTCAATGAAAGGCAGGTCCTGTCTGCCCTCGGACGAGATCTGTATCTTCTGCCCCGATGGTCTGAGGCCTCGCTGGGCCCTGTGATGCTCATGCCGCGAAATCGCTGTAGTGGGACGCTTGGCCGCAGGGACAGGGTGAAAGCCCCCTGTGCCCTGTCTACAGCGGGAAGAAGGCCATCAGAGCTAGGAGGCCTGCGGGCATCGCAAGATGGGCACACAGAGAACAAAAGAGACTCAGAAGCTGCTTGGCACCGGGTCCTGGAAAATGGGCCTTCGACCAGAAGCGCACGGTGGCCCGTGGTTCGATCTGGGAAACGTACGAAGGCCGCAGGGCCAGGCAGGCCGCGGGGGCCTCACCGCAGGCACGGGGAGCCAGGCGTGCGCACTGCGTGGAGGGAAGGGGCCTCTTCACCCATCGGGGGCTCTGCTGTGACGCTGCCCCCATTTGTGCTATTTAAAAAATTTCTTTTTAAATGTTTATTTTTTAGGGAGAGGAGAGAGACAGAGCATGAGTGGGGGAGGGGCAGAGAGAGAAGGAGACAGAGAATCTGAAACGGGCTGCAGGCTCCCAGCTGTCCACACAGAGCCCAACGCGGGCCTCGAACTCACGGACCGTGAGATCACGAGCTGAAGTCGGATGCTCAGCCGACAGGGGCCGGCCCGTATTCCTACTATCCTTGAACGTGTTTTCCCAGCCCCGGGGACATCCTTCCACGGCCAGTAAATCCTCCAAGGATCCGTATCACCTGACCTTTGCGGAGGGTGATCGGCACTTTCAGGTCACTCCTAAGTGAAAACGTGGACCCGGAGCTGGTGCCCCAAACCCCTCTGTGGCCCTGAGACACAGACCCGCAGAAGCCACGCCCAGATCCGACGGCTTCACCAGTGGGCTTCAATGAGCTCCCAGTGAGCCGTCTGAAAACTAATGGATGAGACCCCAAGTCAGACATTCTAGAATACAGTCCACTTAGAAACTGTTGATCAACGATCCTACTGGTAAGAAGGGTGAGCGGGTACTCGGGGCCCAAGGAGTCTGTTAGCAGAGCGGGGAGTCTGGGAAGCAGGTGCGCCTGGGGAAACCTGCCTGGGGTTCTGCCCATAAGAAGTGGGGCTGACTTCACTTTCGGGGATAAGGGAACCCAGGTGGAAGTCTTCCTCTCTCTTGCCCTGAAGGGGGTCAGTGTGGAAGGGGCTTAATTAGACGCTGAAGATACAGTCGGAGAAAGGCATACTGACGCCCACAGCATCAGCGAGCACTCGTTAGCCGGTCCAGCCAGCGCCCAGCGTCCGCCTATCACCCGACACACGGCACGTATGTCATTGGCGCAAATGATAAAAGGTGTTTGAGGATGGTATTTCCACTCTTTCGGAAAAGAGAACAGACCCTCCGAACGTCAGATTGGGCTGGGAGGCGTCTGTGGACTCGCGGTGAACTTGGTCTGTCAGAGATTTCAGAAATTATGTCAAAGTAAAACAGCGACGTCGAATTTTGACACATCGCCCACGAAAGGATCCAGTTTTCCCAGCCTGGCCTCCCACTCTGAGCGTGCCAGGCTCTCCCACGCCTCCGTGCCTTGGCTCGAGCCACTCACCCTGTTCCAGAGCCCTCCGTGCCTTCCACACACTCGGCACGCAGCTCCGAAGCGCCCCCTCCCCGTGACGCCTTCCTCCCGTGCCCGAGGCGCCCTGGGACTGCTTTTTCCTTGGCTTCTTCTGTGTCCTGAACGCACACGTTACAGCCATCCGCTCATGACGGGTAAACTGACAACGGACTGGGTTCACGGAGGACCTCCCCTGAGAGTCTGTAAATTCTCGCGAGGACGGACCATGCGCTCCCATGACTGTCCCCCGGCATGTGACGCCCGGGCGCCCAGCACAGATGTCCCGGAACACACGTTACTGTCTTACGTACGCACTTGGGTTTTGGGTGACTGGAAAGCCCCTCCTCGTGTAGACTCAAATACTGACCGCCCGGGGGCACCCAGGAGTCAGCAGTGTGGATTTCAAACGACACCTTTCCTTGGCGATAATGTGGAAGATACTCTAGCAGCTAGGAGAGTACCTGGTACATACTAAGTACTCCAGGAGCGTGTGTTGAATGAATGAATGAGCGTCGACCATCAACAACACAGTTACTATGGAGTGTTAGTTCTGAAGCACCGGGAGGGACGGGCGTCTGGGGGGCTCAGTGGATTAAGGATCCTACTTCAGCGCAGGTCATGATCTCCAGGTTCGTGAATGTGAGCCCTGTGTGGGGCTCTGTGTGGACAGCTCAGAGCCTGGAGCCTGCTTCGGATTCTGTGTGTCTCTCTTTCTGTCCCTCTCCTGCTCTCTCTCTCAAAAATAAACATTAAACAAAAAATTAAAAAGAAAGAACTGTAAGGGCCACAGGTAAATGCAGTTGGTTCTGCCAAACCCCAAATCAATATATTAACCCATTATTCATCTCTGAATACATACTTCCGGGAAAACATATTCTACAAAATCCTTCAAATACATCAGTCACATTTTTTTTTAAATTTTAGAGAGAGAGAGAGAGAGAGAGAGTGTAAGCAGGAGAGGGGCCGAGGGGGGAGAGAGACAATCTGGGGGTCAATCCCGCAATCCTGGCATGAGGACCTGAGGCGAAATCAGGAGTCGGAGGCTCACCCACCTGAGCCAGCCAGACATCCCCAACAGAACCACATTTTAGGGAAATGCTGGGATTTTACCAGACTCGCGTGAGTTTCTTTTTAGCACAGATGATTTGGACTCGAGTCTGCAGCAAAGTGGACCCTCTGTACTGAATGCACAGCCCGGTCCACGCTCCGTTGGTTCTCTGTAACTTCTGACCGCCCTCTAGTCCCAGACCTTCCCGAGAAGGAAATACATAACAATCACCCAACAACAGAGATGCTCAGTTGGCGTTTGGGGCAGCGCTATTCCAGCGTGGATCTCTGCAGAGAGGTTTAGAAACCCAACTTCCAGGCCCGCCTCACCCCTGCGGAGCCCGGACCTCTGTGGGCCCGGGAAGCTGGGCATCAGCAAGCCCTCCACCAGTCCTTCTGGCGCTAACATCTGAGAGCAATGTCTCGGGAGGCAGAATTGAAAGCTCACTTCAAGTTCTCCAGCCCACGCAGTCAACATGCTGGGTGGGGGCGCTAGGCGGAAAAGGGGTCAGGGGGTCCCCAGCCGGCAGGAAGGCCACTGTCCAGGGGGACAAAGCAGGCACCCAGCGACTCCCAGCCTCGTGAGGAAGAGGCGCAGCCTGGGATGTGCCTGACGCACTAACCTCATTTGCTGTCACACCCCCTGCGGTCCCGTCCCCCGTCCCACGCCAATATTACGCCCGCCTCATTTCCTCTCGACAGAGATTGCTCTGTTCGGAGAAGTCTGCGGGGCCGCAGCAGGTGGCAGTGGCTGGGCCGCCTGGCTTATTAGAATACACGACTCCAGGAACCGTCTCCACCGACGGCCAGGCTTCCTGTTCAGCGTCAGGTTGACCCGCGCCACTAAGAAACTTAGACCCTTCCTCTGCCTCCCTGGGGCCCTCGGGAGGGCTTGAGGAAGTCCGACGCCCATTCGATGGCGGCAACAGCACGAAGCTGGTATGATTTCAGCTTCAGACGCCGTTGCTGGACGCGGACGGGCCGGTGTGACGTTCGCATCCCCGCACGGGGGTCCCGGTGTGGGGCGATGCCCGGATTGCCTGGCGCAGCTGAGGAACAAAGGTTCACGGCACGGATGCGCTGGGTGCACGGGAGTCACGGGAGACGCTGGGTGGCACGGGGCTTGCCACGCCGGCCCAGGGTGCCCTCGAGAAGCTTTCAGAGCCGCCGGCCGCTCTGTGAGCAGCCCTCCTCCAGCGGGTGTGAGGAGGTGGGAGCGGAACGTCTCATGATTAGTTCCGTATGGCCCTCACATTCTTCCAGTATATTCTTTACGCCCGCGGGAGCGCTTCTGCATTCTTGAGTCCTTCCTGCCCTTTCAGAGCACCGTCCTTTACGGACACACTAGCAGGACAGACGGAGGAGCGAGGCGGCCTCCCCCCCCACACCCGCACCCCCCTCCGCCGTGGCCGCGCTCTCCACGCCGCCCTGCCTTGTTCTCTTTCTAAGAATGCAATAAACATTTCAGCACGATCTTTTCAATCCACATTATTTATAAGATTCTGAACATCCATCGAGCCTGGCCAGAACCGCTAAGTAATAAATCAAACTTAACAACAACAAAAAGGGAAGGTTTGGGGGGCGGGGGGCGGGGGTCACCCTCTGGCGAGGCGAAAGCCCGAGCCAGCTCACTCTCCAAAGGGCTTAGTTATGTTAGGAAAACCGAGATGGGGATGAGACTCGGGGTTTAGAACGACACGGAGGCAAGCACTGCAGCCTACAGGCGTCATCATAACTTCGTATGAACCTCGAACAAACCACCTCTGGGTGGGGGAGGGGGTCGTGAGGATGAGTGAGAGATGTGGGAAGGAAGCACCCCTTTCTGGGTCCCAAAGGTCACCTTCTGGGACTGAAGAGGCTAGAAGCCCCCCTCCTCCTCTCCTTGGGCCTCAGTCCCTGCTAATTAGTGTCCCCCTGCAGGTTAGATGCGGTGGGGGGACCCCTGAGCTGGGGCCTCGGGGGCGGGACCGGGCAGGTGGCGGGCAGCGGCCACTGGGGCGACCCCCCCCTCCACCCCGCACCCCTGCCTTCCCCCCCACCGGGGACCAAGCCAGGCCACACGCAGCCGGAGGCCTGTCCCTGGAGGGACTGTGCTCCCGGCCGGGGGTGGGGGGACGGAGCTTGTCCCCACCCCCATACTGCATGGTGCTAGGCAGGTTTCCACAGTCTCTCTTCCCACAGAGCCAGGATCTGGCTCAAGAGCTCACTGATGATTTCAAAATTTATCTAAACAAACGCAGCGGCCAGCAGAGGCCATTGGCTAATTGCATAATTGGCCCGAGGCCTCGCTGCCTGGGCGACTTCCCACTCATTCCCAATGTCGCTCTGGAAGTCTAAGGCGCCCGCCCGGCCGCGGCCCTGGCGTGTGTTCTCATGGCGAGACCTCACCCAGCGGCTCGGCGGCTGGGGGGTGTGACGGGCTCTGCCATCGGCTCTAAGGGGTCCCCTTCCAACAGTGTCCTGGAGACGAGGGGCCACCGCCTTTCCAGCCTTGGGCGGTGGTTCTGGGTGTGCGACCGGAGATGCCGAGTCACAGCCCACGCCCTTGTCACCAGGCTCTCGTGCTGGTTCTGGGGAAGTGACCGTGTCCGGCTGGCCCGCGGACTTCTCTGCCGGAAGCAACTCCTCTTGTTAACACGGTCACACGTGCCGACGAGTTCAGCCCTGCCAGCCCCCACTTTGCACTTCGACCTCGTCTGGCCAGTCACAAGACTGACGGGCCTTCCTGTTCAGATGGGTCACCTGCTCGAGTGGGTGGCCGTAAGGTCGCGAGCAATGTTCTAGAAGGAATTCGATACCACCGAGGTCTGTATTCCGTGACTATTCCAGTCAATGGTCTGTTTATAATGGCCATGTCGTTTGCTCCCAATGACACAGACACCCTCTGCACCTCCAGCTCAACTGGACCGAGGGGCTGACCCAGACTTCTTGGGTCTCCTCTGCTTCTTTCACCTCTGTGATTTCCAGCAAGTTTTGACAGCACAGTATTGATTTTCTTCCACTGGGATTGTAGAGAATGTGTCTTTTGGGCTAGCAAGCCTGCTTCAGCTGGAGATTGAGGAAAGGCCTATGTCTACTTTAAGAATCCCAAATGTGGCACAGATGCATAAACTTTGGAGTAGATCAAAAAAATGGTAAAAGGCCTTGGGGGATGGGTCCGGCCTCAATGGCTGGTAAAGGCCGCCCAGGTGAGTCCTTCTTTGTGGTCTTCTTCCCACGCTCCTGTCAGAGGCGGAGTCCGATGCCATTTCTTCGTTTCCCCTCTCTATGCCAAGACTCCCAGATGGTCATTGTATGTTTCTGTACATTTGTGAATGCTTTCATTGGTGCTTGATGCCATTTTCTTACTATAGTCCCTCCTCTTTGACATCCAAGTGTGTGTCTTCATTCATTACATTCCTTCAGACATTATATTGTTTCAAAGTATGGTAAGACAGTTTTAAAAAATTTGTTTTTATTTTTATTTTTGAGAGCAAGAGAGACAGCGTGAGCAGGGGAGGGTCAGAGAGGGAGGGAGACACAGAATCTGAAGCAGGCTCCAGGCTCTGAGCTGTCAGCACAGAGCCCGACACGGGGCTCGAACCCACGAACTGTGAGATCATGACCTGAGCCAAAGCCGGACGCTTAAACGACTGAGCCACCCAGGCAGCCCGGTAAGACAGTTTTCAACAGCAAGCACATGGTTGGAAGCCATCTTCTTTATCAATGACACATTAGTGTCTCCAGGCATCTGTTTTCTTAACTTATAACCATCTTTATCGCCCAATCCTTATACTTAGCCATTTATCACAGGGTACAGAAAAAAGGTCAGCCAAAGGAAAGCTAGCTTTTTCCTCTATTTGACACTCTTTTGGCCAACTTGTTGGCCAAGAAGAGCAGACCTGAGATGCTCTTGCTCATTTATGGCAGAATTTCCAACTGGAAGAATGTGGAGAGACTTTCCAAGCAAGAGTTAGACCTGCGAATTTGCATACGTGAAATGAGAGTCACTTTACGGGGATGGAAAAAATTTTTTTCTTTATTTACCCAAACTACAGACATGTAAGTATGTGTCTGTCCTCTGGCAAATGGGGAGCTGGGACACCGGCACAGGTGGAAGCAGAAACTAGGCTCCATCGGGGGAGGGCAGCCCCGAAAATTGGACAGGTATCCTCAACAGGGGAAAATGGGGCGTTCACAAGTTCCCCGGACTCACGGTGAGCCCCAGGATGAGCCTCTGAAAGAATGGATTTTACGAAGCTCACACGACGGGTCCCAGTAACTTCTGATCTCTTCACCATCAAAGAGTCTTTTTTACTCCCACAAAACGCTGTAGATCATTAGAAATGGCTTTTCTTAGATTAAGAAGGACTTTTCTTCCTTTCTGTAAATATTTAACCTTCTGCGTTTGCAATAAAATTCTCGGAGTTTTCATTTCACGGGGTTAAAATATAAACTCAAGCGGAGTGGCCACCACGCCGACCTGGAAAGTAGAGGTTTTGCACTGAATGGTCCCTCTTCATTCTAGAAGCTTGAATTGTATGTGTCTCTTAAAATGAAAAACAATTTTCATAAGCAACGACGTGTTTCCAGTGACTTCTGTCTGTGGGGATTAAATTCTAGTTCCTTTTCTTTTCTGGAATCATTTTATTAATCAAATGCCAAATGACGGTCCCTTCGGCGAACCTGGCGGAAACGGCACCCTGACTAATATTCAAGGATTTTCTTTTGAAGCTGAACGCCAGCAATTACTGTACCGCAAAAGGCTGTTTTACGACGGTGCATTTCTTCAGGGGAGGAAATGATTTTTGAGAATACTGAAGCCTTTTTTATTCTAAAGCAGGCCAGCAACACCTGTACACAATCTTTGTAGACAACAAGAAGACTTTTTCTGCGGTCTCCTGTCATGACCATTTAATTTAATAGCCCTGGAGCTTACACAGGACACTAATACCTCAGTCAGCTGGCAAGACTGGCCAACTAGGGATTCCAGTTAACTTAATTTTTCCATCAACGAATAGTAACCCATTTATACGCAATGAAATGTCCTCAGCAGGATATGGGGGACGTGGACATCTCTTTTCAGGTACGGACAATTGTGGGTTTTGTCTCTTGGTTTGACAACTTTTTTTTTTTTTTGAAGAAAAAAAAAATCGGCATTTTTGCTCCCCTCCACAAATCTTCAAATTAATAAACCAATAATCAAGCACATGTAAGAGACCTCATAAAAGGAAAAAAAAGTTGAATTTAACACTGATAGTCTCCAGCTAAAGAAAATAAACCGAGCGAGGAAAATAAAATATATCCCCCCCACCCCACGGAGAGTTCATTTTCACATGGTAGGCATCAACGTGCACCCAGAGGACACAGAGATAAACAATACATGTTTTTTGGGGCCTTAGAGGCTCACAGTTTATATGTAGGAGAAGTTGAGAACTTCAGAGACACGAGAAATGACAAGTGTTTAAACATTTTTTTTCTTTAAAAGCATAAAAAGTTACTCTTGCTTTTGAAAAGTTACGGCCAGTGAAATGTTCTCTTTGTAATAATTACTGAAAAGAAAAATAAATGGAAGGTTGCCCCTAGATCGTTTCACCAGCGGAGAATAGGGCTGATTTTGTATCTGGACTTCAGCTCAGCAGAATTGGGAAGCTTCAAAGGGTCTTAGAAATGTAACAGGTAAGTGGGGAAAAGGAACAGAAAGAACTTTCTGGTTTGATTTGCCTGTCTTCCTCAGTCTCTCACTAGTTTCTAAAGTCTCTGGCTGTCTTTTAATTAACAGATGCAAAGTCATTCAAAGTCATGGGTGGGGCTTGGTGTCTTTCCTCAGATGGTTTCCAGCAGGCAACCTTGGCCTTGGGATCTGGAGTTTTCTGGAATGCTAGGTTCCATTCTCCCTGCTTCCCAGGCCCCACCCCGCTGGTGAACCTGAAACAGGGTTCCAGGCTGGGGCTCAGGAATTTGTATTTTTAGTAAGGCTTTCATGGGATTCTTATCATGAAGGAAATTTGGAAAGTATGTCCCTGGATAATATCCTTCGCCTAAGAAATTTGGGAGTGAGGGGGAGGGGATGGGAACGGGGTGCTGGGAGGGAAGAGCAGACTCCTCGGCCCCGAGGCCTGGAGAGTCAGGTGAAGTAAGCCTGCGGCGGGGCTCGGGGGTCAACAGTTGCAAATTTTCAACATGCGATTCTTACGCATGTGTTGTACAAATGTTTGACGGAAACATTGCCCTTGGTAATGAAGACTTTGCCAAACCCAGTCCTGCTAGTGTTGGACACAAAGCAACCGGAATCGGGAGAAAGCCCCGCAGAGGTCCAAAGCACTGATACAAAGCACCGGCATCCAGAACATCCGGGTCTTCTTCCTGCTTCTTGGCGCTCTGATCAGACCTCCATGACTCAGTTCTCCGCGGCACGCCTCCAGCAGCCCAAAGCATCACAAACAACAAGATGCTGGTCTGTCCCTATAAAGGGGCAGACCTAGGAGGCCAATGGGTGCAACTCAGGAAGACGGAAGTAGTGATCGCCTCAGGAAAAAGTGGCAAAACGTCTTTTGGAGTGGTCACGGCTTGGTTATATCATGCCCAAAAGTCACACATGAAATGATGACACACGTCCCCACTGCCTGGTCATAAATGAACATGGCTGACTACAAATTCTGTTGAAATAAACCTGTCTTCACATACAGTTGCTACGGCATTTGTGCTTAGAAAAATAAATACTTTAAAGACAAACAATACCTTCACATTTTCCCTTCCAAAAAAAAAAAAAAAAATGACTAATGTACTCAATACTTGTGAAACGCTGCGATGAACTTTTTCTGAAATCCCCATATTCCTGTATCTCACACTTGCCAATAACGGCATGGACTCTCCGGGAATGCCAAGAGAAATATCAGACTGGGTAGGGCTAAAAAAAAAAAAAAAAAAAGAAAGAAAGAAAGAAAGAAAGAAAAAAAAATAGGGCAAGATCATGAATGAGATGCACGACTCCCCTTGAACGCTTCCCCATGAAGTCAGTCTGCGTTTCATCCAAGAGGCTGGACGGCGCAAGTGCCCCCGCAACTCAACTGTCCTGATTTCAAACTCCTGCCCACATGGCTCGAATGTGCAACTTAAATGTTCAGTATGAAACCAAGGTCAGGTACCTGTTAGCACAGGCTTTTTCTCCAGAAGACAGAAGGAAAGATACATGTTTTGCCCCCCCCCCCCCCCCGCCACGAACTGATCTCTGACTTGCAAATAATCCCTGCAGGATGCAGTAGGATGATATTGTCTGCTACATTGGGGTGGCAAGTTACAAGAAAGAAAACTCTCTTGCACACGGCCAGAGCCGAAGATTGTCATGCGTGAACCGTACAAATGGTTCTTTTTCAGTTTGGAACGAGAAAGCACCTAAAAAAAAAAAAAAAGGTTTGGTGGGGAGGCTTTGCTGGGGTATTTCACCTCAACACATCTTTCAAGTGTGATGCCTTGTAAGCTCATGGCTTTGGTTCTGGTCTTCAGCCTTCAGACAACTCGAAGCTGTCCACAGCAGCTGCAGAGGCCGAGTCTTTAAATGAAATAAAGAAATAATTGCTTCGGGGAACAAAGGGAGGGAAAAAAAAAAAAAGCCCGTTAGCTGATCCACGGCCCCTGGGGAGTGCGTGTGGTGTGTGTTCCTGATTAATACTGTGCAGTGTGGTCAGAGGGAATCTCTGAGCAACCCCAGAGCATCAGGAAAAGTGTGATGTGGTCAGAAGGGAGGGTTTCAGAAGCATACCTGGGCTCAGTCTCAGCCCAGCCACTGATGAGCTGTATGACCTTGACAAAGGGCCTTGACCTCGTGGGGGTCTTCACTCCTTATCTGCCAGGTGGCTGCCTCGAGGGGACGTGACGGGGACTGGGGAGGATGATGTATGCGATGTGCCGATTTTGGTGAACAGCAAACCGGAACAGCGGCGGAGGCACCTGCCCACCCCACCCTATAGGCGGAAGGAGGGTATTCGTCTGTGGGGGGAGTAGGGGGCGGAGATGTGTCCAATCAGACATGTCAATAAAGTGTGGGAAGACAGATAGTAAGTGGACACTGACGGAAATGGTGAGACAAAGCGACTGAAGGGGGCTGGGGGTGGGAAACCAAGGCAGGGGGCTGATGGTGCACAGGGTCCCCAGAAAGGCTCAGGGATGGGACCCGGCAGGCAGTGCTGAAGCGGGGAGGGGGCTGCTTGAACAACATGAGCACCCATGACACCCCAGATCCCCTGTCACCCCACATGCCCAGGCAGCTACCTCCCCACTGTGCTCTCGGGAGGAAAGTGGACCACAGGAGCTGTGAACACGGGGGGCGGGGGGGGGGCAGCAGGCACAGAAGGAAAACATCAGGTGAGAGGTTGAAAATAGGGGAGTTAAAGGAAAGGGTCACATGGACTGGCGAGCTGGCTTTCTCCTGCCCTGTGAGGCACCTCGGGGCAGACTTCCACCGCCAGGCAGGAGACCGCAGGGGTCCTCACAGCAGAAAGGACCTAACCAAAGAGAAAAGAGAATCGACACTAACATTTGGGGGCCCCAATAAAATGATGAGGTCCTTCCCTGTCTGATAATCCTCTAGGGAGAGACCTACAGACCCTACTCCCCACATGCGAGCTGTCAGCACAGAGCCCAAAGCGGGGCTCAAACCCACCAACCATGAGATAGATCACTGACCTGGGCCAAAGCCGGACGCTCAACCGGCTGAGCCACCCAGGCGCCCCTCTGGTGTCTCATTCTCAAACATGAGCAGATTGCCAAGCATCACGGGACATTTGACAAAAGGGAAAAAGAGAACAAAACCCCCGAATCATCCCCCATTCTCCCTGCCAAACCCCCATTCCCTAAAAAATCAGAAGGAACTGGGAAGATGAACCAAAGAGCAGAAGCCATCATCCAAGAAACACTAATTAACATCTTCAGACACACAATACACAGCAAGATGTTTTGTGTCTATGAAATCGAAATGAGTAACATTTACAAATCAGAAAAGCCGAGTTACAAAACTAAGACGGCAGCAATAAAGAAAATTCAAGGGAAGGCTCTGCAGAAGCAGCTGAAGAAACATCTCAGAAAGGAACAAAAAGACAAATGAAAAACAAGAACCAATTAAGCCAGGAGGCCCTATATCCAACAGGGAACGCAGAACGTACCAGAAAGGAGGAAAGGAAAAAGCGAAAGGAGGCACTTGTCAAAGCTCGAACAGAAGGAAAAATGTCCAGAACGGAAGGACGTGAATTCCAGGCCGAAGGGCCCATGAAGCACCCAGCACTGCGGCAGGGGTGGGGGTGGGGGACGTTACCCTCCCCCTGCGTGAAATTTAGAATACCGACGCTAAGGAAAAGCTCGTAAAAGCAAAACAGGACGTATAACGAGGTTCGGGAATCCAGAGGACACCGGCCTTCTTGAGCGCTGCGCCGGAAGCTGGCAGACAAGGAGAGACGCGTTCAGCACTGGGAGCACAAGGCGTTCCCTGGCAACTGCGTGCAGCCCGTCGGTTAGGCGCGAGCGGCAGAACGGAGGTACTTCTGGACGTGCACCAGCTCGAGAAATGTGCTTCTCCGGCAGGCTTCCTCAGAGAGCTAGTGGAGCTAGTGGAGATAAAACCAAGGAGGAACTAAAGCGGGGGCTCCAGTCCTAGAAAATGCTCAAGAAAAGCCTTGGGGCCTCAGAGGAGCAGGGGCCTGGAGAGCCGGCGGTCGGGGCCGGGGCAGAGCGTGGAGCCTCAGGAAGCCCGACTCCCAAGCGACACGCTGGAAAGATGGATTCCCTGGTGTGCGTTTGCACGGTCCTCACAAGTATTTCTTCGCTCTGTAGTAATTCCGGGCAAGACTTAGGATAAGCAAAGGGGAAAGATGACATGAAGTCCAGGACAAACGAAATACTGTGTCAGAAAGGAAACGGGTTACAAACACTGACATCGTCAAGATGAAAATGCTGGGGGCACCCGGGCGGCTCATTCAGTTGAGGGAACAACTCTTGATTTGGGCTCAGGTCATGATCTCATGGTGTGCGGGATGGAGCCCAGTGTCGGGCTCCCTGCTGAGGGTGGAGCCTGTCTGAGATTCTCTCTCTCTTTCCCTGTGCCCCATTTGCACCTGCTCTCTCTAAAATAAAAAATGAAAAAATGTCGGACAAAAAAATGAAAATGCTGAATCCCGATCTGCTTAGCAACTGCGCCTGAGCTCTGTTGGCTGCGTGAACAGAGGAGTGTGAGTGTGAGTGTGAGTGTGAGGGGGTAGGGGGGCAAGCAGTGAAAGAGCTAAAGCACTAGACGTGAACAGACGACATGTCAAATCACAATCCGATCCTCTTGGTGTAAGCATTTAATTTACAAGAAAGGACAATCCTGGGCGCCTGGGCGGCTCCGTCAGTGAAGCGTCCGACTTCAGCTCAGGTCGTGATCTCACGGTTCGGGATTTCGAGCCCCGCATTGGGCTCTGTGCTGACAGCTCAGAGCCTGGAGTCTGTGTCTCCCTCACTGTCTCCCCCTCCCCTGCTCATGTTCTGTCTCTCTCTCTCAAAAATAAATAAAGGAGGAGGAGGAGGAGGAAGGAGGAAGGAAGGAGGAGAGAGGAAGAAGGAAGAAGACGAAGGGGAAAGGACATTCCAGAAGAAACGGGAGGGAGGCGCTGAAAGCATTCTTGGGGGGGGGGGAGCTGGGCCCCAGGGGGAAGGGAGGTGGGGGAGATGACTATTGCTTTCTGCTTCCTGGTTTGAAATGCACCCCGTACTTCTGACTCTTTGAACAATGCCCAGACATTATTTTGACTCCTCACCAGGCCAGATTCTGTGTCCAATGTCTACACCTCTGCTGCTCGGCATGGGGGTCAAGGGCAGGTGTGCAGCAGGAGGAGGGTGAGTGCCACCTCCATGTGACCCATGTGGAATAAGCGGGGACTGGGGGCAAGGGACAGAAGAGAAGCCCAGGCCCATGAAAGCTTTTCTTGGCGCCCAACAAGCACGCTGCACGCAACAGAAATGTCAAGAAGCAAACGATACGTCATCATTACATGACTTTCAGGAGCAGCCAAGGCTGCATTCAGTTCCTTGCCCGAGGGAGAAAAGTCTCGAATCACGTCACGCCACTGTGCACATAAGGTCGTCAAGGAGCCCCTGCTCCAGAGTCTCGGATCTCTCTGGCTGATGTGCCTTCTTCTCGATCCAGTCCATGTAGAGCTGTCCATGTCACTGACTGAATCACCTTCCGTATGTCCCGTGCGTACACACAGATGACAATTCTGATCACACCGCTAAAAATCTCCCATTTGGAAACGGGGCAAATAGAGACCCACACTGGTCACCTGTCTGGCACACACCTTCCCACGAGGCTGTGTTAGCCGGGGACTGATCCCTGCCTAGTGACCTCTTCCGGGGGAGAATGCTCCTTGGCCTTTCCTGCTTGACTAAGGTCAGCTGTGACAGGGGACGCCGCGCAGCTGTGGTGAGCAAATTCCGGGAAGAAAGGAGGAGTCCCTCAGGTCTAAAAGTAGCATCAACGCAAACACTGCTTATCAGCCAAACGGAGAGAGTTCCTGGGTGTTCTATGAAATCACTGTTGAATTACACACTTCCAGTACGGTGACAAATCTTCAGTACCGGGAAAACGCTTGCTTTTCTCAAAACAGTATGTCTCTTCTGTTATGTATCATCATGATGTGACACCTCACAGTTCCCTTTCCACCTTGGTTTTCCAGGATCCTGTTCTTGGCGCTAATTTTTTTTTTTTAAGTTTCTTTATTTTTGAGAGGGGTGGGGCAGAGAGAGAGAGGAGAGAGAGAGAGAATCCCAAACAGGCCCCACACCATCGGTGCAGAGCCCTATGCGGGGATCAAGCCCATGAACCGTGAGGTCATGACCTGAGCTGAGATCAGGAGCCGGGCATTTAACCAACTGAGCCGCCCGGGCACCCGTCTTGGTGCTAAATTTGATGTTCAAGCGTGGTGTTCGTTTGGTGGTTTGATCTATTCCTCTTACGCTCTTGGCCACATGTAAACATTTTCTAACTGTTCAGCAGCTCTGATTTCAAACGCGCACGCACACACACACACCACAGACACGCGTGTGCACACACACCCCACACACACGCACGTGCGCACGCACACACACACACACTTTAGTGTAAATGGCCCCATACGTTCTTTGGGATGCAGAGGTTACAAATGATAAACAAGACCTGTCCTGGGCTGTCCTCGGTCGCGTTTGCTCTATGAAACTTAGATTCCAAGGTGGGGGAAGAGAGTGGGCTTTGGACAGTCCGGAAGCCTGGGGGCAGACAAGTTCTGTACTTAAGTCCTGGTCTGTGGCCCAAAAACTCTGTGAGCTTCTCTGCTTATTTATGCCGCTGTGCGTATTTGCTGCTGTTTCCAAGGAAAAGTTGTGTTTGAAATCCTCCAGCCTTGCCTTAGTTGAACTAAGGGGAAGCCAGATTGTTTTTCTCTTACGCCTCTGTGTTCCTGGGTGCCGGGAGCTGCCCCCCAACCGGACCGGAACCAGGACTTGGGATCATGTGGCCAGAGGGAGAGCAAGCGGTCACCCCACATGGATCTCGGGAGGGGGAGAGCAGAGGTGTCCTCAAAGCCGGGGACACGGCCTCGAAAGCGGTGCTGGACGCTAGGACTCCCGGAGCTAAGTGGCTTTCAGGACCCGTCCCTGGCGGCTGAGGTGTCACCACCGTGTGGTGGGAGGGCAAGGGTAGCAAGCACGCTCAGCCCCGGACGCTCCTGGTTCCGGGTTCGGAGACAGACTGCGCTTCCAAGCCGTGGCTCGGAGTAAACATAGAACTTGTTTATTAAACTTGTCTTTTTTGTAACACAACACAGGCTTCGGAAAGATGACTGTGCGGCAGACACAATAAAGAGAAAGCGTCACATGTTTCTCTGGCTACCTGCACGCTGTGTTCTGAGGCCAGACCAGACCCTCCTCCCGCCTCCCTCCGCACTTGGACCCGTGCCACACGAAGGCGCTCGCTCCCGGCTTCAGCCGACCTGGGGGCCCAGATTCCTCGTGTTTGACTCCCCCCACGCTGGTCTGGAAACAGCAGTTTCCTTCGGAGCCAGCAAGGTCCCCCCAGGATGGGCCCATCTTCTGGCTCTTTTTCAGAATGGGCCCCTCTGTCCCTGTGCTCCAAAGTCCCACTGGGCCCCCCAATGTCACGCCCTGCGCCCAGTCCTCCAACCCGTGGCCTGACTCGTTGTGGGTATTGGCTGGTCGGGCAAATTTAAATTCAGTCCACGGACGCGACCGAACGGAGTCGGCTCGCCGCATGGCCGTGCGTCTCGACAGCCACGCGCCTCCATGACTGCTGACGGAGGCGAAGGAACAGCCACGGATCGCTTTCGCCCGCGGCCTGCCTGTGCCTTAAGCGGCGTAATTGTCACGTATCTGACGCTGGAGGGACTCCTCACTCTCGTTTCTTGCCTTACGCCACCCTCCTCACTGGTGGTTCTTTGCTGGCCTCGTGGTCAAGACCCGGTGGCCAAGAGCGCCTCTGTGGATGACCCAGTTTCCAGGCAAGGAAGGAGGACGGAGGGGTGTTCAAGGTCACAGAGCTGGTGAGCCGAGGGGCTTCAAATCCCGAGCCGTCTGCCAGGCGCCTACATGACAAGCCCCCCGGCCCCAGCGAAGGCGTCCCCTCCTCCCTCGTCCAGCCACGGAGGCTTCACAGAAGGGCTGGACCACAGAGACGAGTACTGGGAATGAACACGTCATAACCCGTGCCTGCGAGAAGGGTCGGCGGAAGCGCTGAGGTGGTTCCAGGGAATCCTCAAAGACCTGGTGGAGGGCCTCGTGGGTCTCCGGCTACAGCGACACAGGGGAGGGGACAGGGTCTGATGAGCTGCCTGGAAACCAGGACCGTAAAATGTTATCATTATTTTCGGGCTGAACATTGCACAACGTACTTGGCAAAGAACCTCTTACACATACTGTCCGTTTTGAGTTGGGCCGTCACTTGCTACGCAGGGGAAATGGCAGAGGAGAAGTCACGTGTCTTTTTCACAATGTGCGAACCCCTACGCTGCACCCTAATGGCTCGGGAGAGCCCGAGGCAGAAGGGAAGGCTCCCTGGAAGAGGAGACTCCTGGAGCGGCGGAGGAACGGCTGCCTCACCACCACGGCGACTGTGGATGACGGACCATCTGAAGCCGGGCGTCTGGAAGTCAGCGTGTCGTCGGCCTTGTGCTCTTGGACACGGACACCGGGAAGGAGCAGGCTGGACGCACAGGGAAAAGCATGGATGAGGGAAGGTGGGGTGCCTCGGCGAGGAGGCAGCAGGAGGACATGGGCTGGGAATGCTGGGCACTGGTTTGCATTATGGACTGAGTTCTGTCGCCCCCCAAATTCATAATGTGAAGCTCCAGTATGACTGATTAAGGGGGTAAGAATGATTTCATATAAGAGTGGGGTCCTGCTCTGGTAGGGCTGGGGTCCTTATAAAGAGAGAAGAGACACCAGAGGGCCTTTCCCTCTCCTCCAAGCACAGGGAAGAGGGAAGGCCAAGGGTAGGTACATAAAGCAAGGAGAGGCCTCACCAGAAATCAACTCCACCAGCACCTGGATCCTAAATTTCCCAGCCTCCGGGACTGTGACCATGTGTTTCTGTGGTCCTGGTCACCTAGTCCATGGTACTTTATTTTTGTTTTTAAAGTTTACTTATTTATTTTAAGAGAGAGAGAGAAAGAGCACATGCACAGAGGAGGGGCACAGAGAGAGGGAGAGAGAGAATCCCAACCGGGCTTCGTGCTGTCAGCACAGAGCCCGACGCGGGGCTCGAACTCACGAACTGTGAGATCATGACTTGAGCTGAAACCAAGAGTCAGATGCTTAACTGACTGAGCCCCCCAGTCGCCCTCGGTCCGTGGAGTTTTGTCACGTCAGTCCCAGCAGAGTCACACGGTGAGCCGCGGCCCTGCTGCCCCCTAGCCGTTGGCATGCACTCATTCACCTCGTGACACTCTGAGTTCCCTCCTCTTCGTGAGGCCTTTCTTGTCTACCCTGGCCATTTCCTCCGGACACTCCCGCTGTACATGAAGAGACTTTTGTCTCCAAACCTGCAATACTTTGACTTGACTTCTTAAAAGCCTAAGTCTATTGGCCCCTAGTAGACTCCAAGCTTCTTGAAGGAAGAGACTGTCTCATTCAACTTTATATGCCTAGTCTGGCGTGGAGCAAGCATCTAGTATCTTGACGGACTGAACCAAGCATCGGATGCATCCAGGGCACTGTTTTTGCACTGGCTAATGTGATCAGAGTACTTCTGGGCTCCAGACAGGGCAGCTAGGCCACTCCTCTGATCAGAGGCCACGCCTGCAAGTTCTTCCTCTCTGTGAACCTATGTAAAGCCCCTCTTTACTTTGAGTCTGGGATTGCCTCAACCAGCTTTCCTGACACCTGCAGATGAAGAGACTATAGGCAGTTCTCTAGCTGAGATCTCGGAGCCTGAGCATGGTCTGAGCGTAAATCACAGGAGATAAACATTTAGACTCCATGGGTTAAGTGTCTGACTCCTTAAAAAAATTTTTTTTAATGTTTATTTATTTTGAGACAGAGCACAATCAGGGGAGAGGCAGAGAGAGAGGGAGACACAGCATCTAGAACAGGCTTCAGCTCCAAGCTGTCAGCACAGAGTCCGACACGGGGCTCGAACCCAAGCACCATGAGATCACGACCTGAGCTGAAGTCAGGTGCTTAGCTGACGGAGCCACCCAGGTGCCCCAAGTGTCCAACTCTTGGCTTGGGCTCAGATCATGATCTCACAGTTCGTGGGACCGAGCCCTGTGTTGGGCTCTGACAATGTGGAGCCTGCTTGGGATTCTCCCTCTCCGTCCTCCCACCCCACTCTGTCAAAATAAATTAATAAACTTAAAAAAAGTTTCCTTTTTTAAAAAAAAGAATGTAAACACTTATCTTGCCTACTTTCTAGTTTATTTATTTACAAATTTCCAGGGTCGAGAATTCCCCCATCATTTCCAATGCCAAGGAATTAGACAGGACACATACTGGCAAAGGCATCAGCAAGCATGACACATTCACTGTCCTTTTCAGGCATGAGTTCACTTTCCCAAGAAGAGCGCCATTTACAAACCCGAACCCAAGTCACAAATGTTGGTTTTCCTGACCTGCACTTACTTCCTGTGCGACCACTGACATTTCCTCTCCATCCCTTGATTCCTCTGCCGGTGAGGTGGTCCGCACAGGCCCTCTCTTAAGCCCTCTCTGGCATCCTGGAAATTTCTGCACAACTTCAGGCTCTTACGAAGACCACACGGAGATGCTTACATTTTTGTCTTAAATATTTATTCATTTTTGAGAGTATGAGCAGGGGAGGGGCAGAGAGAGAGAGAGGGACACAGATTTCAAACAGGCTCCGGGCTCTGAGCTGTTAGCACAGGGTTCGATGTGGGGGCTTGAACTCATTTAACCCCGAGATCATGACCTGAGCTGAAGTCAGACACTTAACTGACTGAGCCGCCCAGGTGCCCCAGAGAGAAGCTAAAATTTAAAACCCGTGCAGCTCTTCCCCAACCAACCCCTAAATTCTTCCGTATTCTTGTAGTTTCAGATCAGATTATTTGCATCTTCTTCCGGCTCTTCATTTGGGCAAACGCATTCCCCGAGTCGTAGGCAGTGACAACAAACTCACAATGTCTAGTGCCCTTCTTCAGCTGGAAAAGCCGGGTACCCTAAGTAGTAGGTGGGAAGCGGGTAGGCCTTCCTTGTCTAATGAAACTCCACAGCGCCTCGTGTGGAGCCAGCATTCAAGATAATAGGGTGTGACCATAGAGTATGGGATGCTAGATCTCAAATACCTAACGCACAGCTCCCCGGCTTATAGGAAAAATTGTTTGGGGTGGAAGGCTTTAAAAATTAGGAGTCAACTTTGGGTCACTTTTTAAGCCTAGGACAGATGATAAAATAACAGTGAAAATGAAAAAATGACATAAATTGAAGCTTGCTCCGTGACATGGCACAGAATTTTCCTAGCTCAACTCACTACCCATGTCTGCTACTGAAATGAACTTCAGCACTGTCATGTCAAGGAGCCCCAAACTCCCTTTGGAATTCTGAATCAGACCGTGTGAAATTTATCAACTGATTTGGGGGAAATCTACATTTCTACACTTGAAGCCAGTCCATCTAGGAAAATGGCATATTCCTACATTTATTCAAATCCTCTGTAGCTACAATTTTTCCTACCGACTGTCACCGCAACCAACTCGCCTGGGTAGCTCGGTCGGTTAAGCAAGTGTCTGACTCTTGATCTTGCTCATGATCTCACAGTTCCTGGGATCGAGCCCCACGTCAGGCTCTGCGCTAACAGTGCGGAGCCTGCTTGGGATTCTCTCCGTCTCTCTGCTCCTCTCCTGCTCATGCTCTCCCTCTCTCTCAAAACAAATGAATGAACATTTATTTAAAAAAACAAAAACAAAAACAAATGGTCTGCCTGCATCCCTGACCAAAGGCTTAGCCAAACGCAGGCACTCATGTTTCAGAGACAAAGGCCCCAGCTGGGACCCAGAAAACCCTTTCACGAGTGACCTGATGGTTGTAAGGAAGGTGCACTTCCACAGAGGAAGAAGGACTTGAATGTGGGGCTGCCAGCGGCCATGCTCTCCACCTCGAGGAGAAAGCCAGTCTGTGGCAGGAAAGGGTGGAGTCGGCGCAGGGATGGTAATGGGGGGACGGGACGCAGCCCCACCACGGACCCCAGTGCTGTCTTCATGTGCATTAGAAGCAAGCCTTTCTTCCTCACATGTCATAAAACTGTTGCCCTTGACATAGAAATGTGCAAGGGCCGTGACTCTGCCTGGCAAGCCTGCGGGTCTGGAGTTGTGCACGCTCCCAGCAACTGGGCCCTGCAGTCCTAACACCAACAGTCCGGGAGCTTCGAGAATGGCGGTTGGCTCCCTAAGGGCTCAGATCCCGGCAATTCCACCAGGGAACTACGCCGAGCACCCCTCTTTCGGTTTTTTCCAGCTACAGTTGGACCTTGAACCTGAGTCATGGTCTATAGTTGTCTCTGAGGTCCTACTTCTTGTTGAGTTTTTGGTAGCTGTTGTTAAGGTGCCCCTTCTCTATGTGACCTTTTCTTTTGTTGTTTATTTTTATTTTTGAGAGAGAGAGAGTCCAAGCGAGGGAGGGGCAAAGAGAAGGAGACAGAGTTCCAAACAGGCTCCACGCTGAGAGCAGAGAGCCTGATGTGGGGCTCGAACTCACAAACTGCAAGATCATGACTTGAGCCAAAGTCAGACCCTCAACCAACCGAGCCCCTGAGGCGCCCCTCTGTGTGACATTTTCTCACTGGTTACGGGCGCCTTATGAGACACCAATCTTTGTCTTACAGCCGGCAAAGGACTGGCCTTTCTTTGTGGTTTTTAGTTGATTCTCTTAAATTTGCCAGGTATCTCACTATAAATGTTTACGAACCTGGTAATTTTGAGTTCTCCTTATTAATTTACTTATTTGCACACTATAGAAGCCAAGTCTTTCAAATCAATGACAGGCGTCAGCAGTGAGATAGGACATTCTTATTTTGTCCCTGATCTGATCTTTTAAATTTTATCAAGCAAACTGGTAGCATTTAGTTTGAGATAGTTATTACTGAATGTAATGAAATACCCTTTAATTCCTAGTCTGAAGAGCGGTTTTTCTTAATTCTTATTTTTTCAGTTGCTTTCCCCTAATGCACAATCAAAATTATTCTCTAATAATTCCTACCGTTGGGCCATTTATATATGCTTCTTTCCCTATTTGTATATATTACTTGGTGTCTACTGGCCTTGCCCTATTTAAAGAAGCAAGTCTTTTTAAATAATTTTTGTTTTTGTGTTTATTTACTTTTGAGAGAGACCACACAGGATCTGAGCAGGCTCCAGGCTCCAAGCTGTCAGCACAGAGCCTGATGTGGGGCTCGAACTCGTGAGCCACGAGATCGTGATCTGAGCTGAAGTCAGACGCCTGACCGACAGAGCCACCCCGGCGCCCCATTGCCCTGTGGACTTTAGTTTGGGAAGTCTGGTATCTTACTGTGGTGCTGTACCAGCTCCTTGAACACTTTCCATGTAAATCTTTCTTCAGATAGATGTTTTGAAGCCAGAGGCTGCTCTTTCCATTCTTAGATTGCTGTCTTTCACAGAGTGGACACTGCAAGGCTCATAAAAGTCCACATTACCATTTTCTTCATGGATCATGCTTTTTGGCTTGTATATGAAAGCTAATCACCAAACTCTAACCCGTGTAGATATTCTCCTAAATTCCCCACTTTCGTTTTTTGTTTTTTTTTTTTTTTTTTTGGTTACAGTTTTGCATTTTACATTTTAGGCAATGAATACTTTTGAGTGAGTTTACGTCTAAGGTGCGAAGTTTGTGTCTTTGTCCATCCACATCTTTGTGGATGTCCACTTGTGCTCTCATTTGGTGAAGATGACCAAGACGAAACACTAAATAAACGATCTTTTCTATACTGATGTGTCTTTTTTCTTTTGACCCAGGTCAGGCTGCCTGTCCGCGTGGGTCTGTTCACGGGCCCTCTGTTCCGTTCCATTTGTCTGTGTCCGCTTACTGTGACATGCGTGTTCTGCTACTTACCGTAGCTTTACAATAAATCCTGAAATGGGGGGAGCGTGAGTTCACGGACTGTTCTTCAGCAGTCCTGGTCTAGGCTACTCACTGTTTTAACACGAGTCTGTCAATATTTACAAAACAGCCTGCTGAGATTTTTATGGGGATTGCACTGGATTTTAATGTTTTTTATTTATTTTTGAGAGACATAGATAGTGTGAGCAGGGGAGGATCAGAGAGAGAGGGAGACACAGAATCCGAAGCAGGCTCTGGCTCTGAGCTAGCTGTCAGCACAGAGCCCGATGCAGGGCTTGAACCCACGAACCGTGAGATCATGACCTGAGCCGAAGCCGGATGCTCAACCGACTGAGCCACCCAGGCGCCCCTGCACTGGATTTTAAATCAATGTAACAGGAACCGATATCTTAAAAATATTGTGCCTTTTGGTCAAGAACAAGAAATCTATCTCAAGTGAATTATTCTTCGTTCATTGCTTTCAAGAGTGTTTCTTAATTTTTTAATTTTTAGTCTCAGCTCATTTAAACTTATGGAAGAAAAAAAATCGGTTCATCCACCTCTCCCAACCCCTACCTCTTGCAACCACCAATCTGCTGTCCCTATCTATGAGTTTTTCTTTATTATTTTGGTTTAAGATTCCACACATACGAGAGAGATCATATGGTATCTGTCTTCCCTGACTTATTTCACTTAGCATACTGCCCTCTGGGTCCATCCATGTTGTCTCGAATGGCAAGATTTCAATCCCTTTTATGGCTGAAGACTGCTCTGGGTGTGTGTGCGTGTGTGTCTGTTTGCACGCACATACTGTGTATACATCTTTATCCATTTAGCTGTCGAGATACTTAGGTTGTTTCCACGTGTTGGCTAATGATGCTGCAATGAACATGAGGTACAGATATCTTTTTTGAATTAGTGTTTTTGTTTTATTCAGATAAATACCCAGCATATGCTGGTCCTATGGTAGTTCATTTAAAAAATTTTTTTACGTTTATTTTATTTTGCGAGAGAGCATCGGCAGGGGAGGGGCAGAGAGAGAGAGTGGGGAGAGAGAAAGCATCCCAAGCAGGCTCTGAGCTGTCAGCACGGAGCCCGACATGGGGCTCAAACTCATGAACCATGAGATCATGACCTGAGCAGGAACCAAGAGTTGGACGCTTAACCCACTGAGCCACCCAGGCGCCCCTGTGTGCTTTTTATTTTAAACTAAGAACAGATACTGAGTCTTACTAAAAGCTTTTCTTGTTTTGAGATTTGGTATATATGTCATATTTGCTAGGTTTTGATATCAGAGTTATTCCACCTTCGTACAGTAAAATGAGAAAATTTCCTTCTTCTTGAGAAGACCATCCTGAAATAGTCTATGTAACAGGGAAACCATTTTTCCTGGGAAGTTTAAAAGGATTTGCCTGTAAAAATACCCATCACCCGAGCATTTTGGGAAAAACAGGTGCTTCGTTATTTTTCTTTTTTTGCCACTGGACTGGGCACATATTAATCTATTTAATTAGCCTTTTCAGATAGACAGCTTTGGTATTTACAAATAAAGCTACATACGTATGTTTTCACCTGCACTGAACGGTCATCCCCCTCTAAAAGCTTCCAATGATTTCCTTCTGTCTGACGATTATCAGACTTACAGCCTCCGTGTTGGCAGACCTCACCTGAGCGACTGTAACAGCACCTCTAATGAAGACTTGGTAAATGGCGGGCCCTCTCTGTGTCTCCCCAGCCAGGACCTGTGTCCCTCTGCCTTAGCAGTGGTATGACAATGCTGCCTTTGTGGGCTGCACAGGACGTTTCCTTACGTGCCTGGTTTTACAGGTATGCTTTTTAAAGGAATTCACTCACACCCACCCAACTGAATTCTGAACGCCAGGTGGTAGGAGACGACTTAACAGTTTTCTATTAAAATAACTGTAATAATATAATGAAATATCCTTAGGGATGATGCACATTTAGTAAGGAGATAAGTGCTCAGACATCTTCTGTTAACTTTCGGCAAGTCATTGCAAGCAGGAGATGAGCTCATGCAAGAACTGGCCAGTGTGTGAGCAGAGATGGAAGGAAAAGGTGTAGGAAACTGGGGGGAAAGCCAAGCACGGACATACCCTGAAGGGTAGGAGATGAGACCATGGGCGATCAGAGCCTTTCTTAACAGTCTCCCATGAGGCCAAAGAAAGAGGCTCAGCGTCCAGGCAGAGATCAGGGTGACTGCTATCTCTCCTAAAGCCATCTTTTCGGGGTGTCCCCCTCAAAGTCATCGTTTTTGAAACGGGGAAGACAGTAAGAGTCTAGCTGGAAGTCAGAGAATCAGCCAGAACTATGTGCAGAAGCGGAACTTGGCTGTGGTTCCTAGCCCAGGGAAGGGGAGCCCCACACCATCACCCTGGGAAAGAGACGGGCGGAGGAGGTACACATAGCGTGTGTTTCAGTGTTGAGGTCACTAGACCACGAGAGTTGCCTCGGAATCTACGGGGAAGACTTTCCATCTCTCAGAAATCCTGGCCTTTGAGTTGGATGTAGTAACTAGATGCGGCTTGGGCCAGCTCCCACGGGGAGAGGGTGTGCTCTCCGTGTAGACCTAAGTTGGCCGTGGATATGCGGATGGCCAGGCTGCGGGGGGTGGTGGAGGGAGGGGGTGACAGTAGATGAATCTGCCACAATTCACCTTCCCTTCCCTCAACACTAACAGAGGCCGTTTTCCAGCTGGGGGGCATAAAGCTGAACCCCCACAAGTGACGTGTCCCATCTCCGGCTCTGAAAACATCGGCAGTGCGTGTTAACACTCTTCTTCCTCTTCCTGACGTATAGCATGATGTGCCCATGCCCCAGCTTTGACCATGGCGACAAGGATTCGTACAGCACAGGGCAGAGATGAGAGAGAGAGAGAGAGCGAGCGAGCACGCGCACACACACACCAAGAATGGCCCCCGGAAGGAAGAGGCAAAACCATTAGGAACAGAATTCAGATCAGTGACTTCTAGAGCCTGGGTGTGGGGGCAGGGGAGGGAGGGGTGCGTGGGAGAGACTGGCCACTAAGAAGGAGGAGGGAATTACTTGGGGTCGTGGGAATATTTAATATTTTGAAGGTGATGGTGGATACACAGCATATGTTGTCAAAACTCACGGAACTCACCTAAAACGGTTGTATTTTACTATATATCAATTAAACCTTAAGACTTAAAACAAAAAATGACCTCCATGGGGAAGAGACCTCCCTTTTTCCCACCTTGAAGCTCACTTAGGGGCTGTTTTATGAGATAGGAATACAGTCCTTTTTTTTTTTAAGTTTAAAAATATTTATTATTTATTTTGAGACAGAGAGATGGCAAGCAGGGGAGGGGCAAAGAGAGAAAGCGAGAGAGAACCCAAGCAGGCTCTGCACTGTCAGCGCAGAGCTTGATGCAGACTCAATCCCATGAACCATGAGATCATGATGTGAGCTGAGATCAAGAGTTGGACACCTGACTGTCTGAGCCTCCCAGGCGCCCCCAGGAACACGGTTCTCCCCTGTAAAAGCCGCTGTGGCGTCCTGCCATGGGCCCATATGCCTCTCATACCGGTATAGGGTAGAATTAAGGTCACTTCATCGTCCAAGTTTTGCTCATCTATACTTTGTTCAGTGAAATGTGTAATAACTCTTTCAACCTCTATTAACTTTACAACATGTACAAAGATATTTTAAGGAATGTCACATAACACATATGTATTTCCGGACAGGAAGTTCAAATAAATTGCCGGGACTTAAAATGAATCTTGCCAGTTAGTGTATTATTTACCGTAATCATATACTAATCTTGCCAATAAGTACAGGATCAGCCATAATCAGTAGGGCTAAGGATGGACTGATGTCACAAACTGTGTTCAAACTAGCAGGTAGCCATCTGGAAAGAGAAAAAGTCGCATCTACACTGCATACCGGGATAAACTCCGAATGGACCAAAAATTTAAATGCAACAAATAAAACCGATGAAGTTCCAGGAAACAAATCCATAGAAGAATTCCTCGATGTCTCTGGAGTGGAGACGAACTTACCACGACTTAAAACTCCGCACGACATAGAAGAAAAGACCGATCATAACAATTATGTAAGAATTAGAGACTTTTAGTGGCAAAAAGTCCTATAAGCAAAGTTGGGCAAATAAATTAGGGGAAAAAACATTTGGAACTCACTATTACAAGAGATTCTTCTCCTGAATGTATAAAGGGCTCCTTAGAATTGATAAGAAGACGACCAATCACAGAAAAATGCACCGACGTCAACAGAATGTTCGGACCAAAAAGAAATATAAATGGCAGCAAAGATCTAGCATAAGGTATTTTGTTTCACTCGTGAGGAAAATACAAAACAAAGCGAGTAGGTTGAACCCTATGGAAGTACCATTTCCAGCCCAGGTCAATGATAATCTCATGTGGTTTAACCTAACACGATGAAATGGTATTTTTAAACTATCCCATGGGCAGACCTCGAAAAGCCGAGTGGCACGCTCTTTCGGCAAGTCTGTGGGGAAGTGCTCTCCTACGGCTGGAGGTAATAAATGGTGCTGTGGGTACAGACGGCGAGCCGGAAAAATATATCAAAATGTCCACCTCTGGGAATTTCTCCTAAGATATACCTACGCACATACACAATAATGGACTGGGTGCAGAAAAGTATTGCATGTGTGATATACCACCTCTCATGTGGGGGATAGGGATATGACAGCTACATCCAGGGATGTCACTCACTCATACTCACACACACACACACACACACACACACACACACACACACTCCTGCATCCAGGAGACGAAAGTAGATACCTGTGTGGGGAAGGGAGGAAAGGAGAGAAGAGGAGAGAGGGGTAAATTTCTCAGGGCGCACAGGGTTGGTTGTATTGGCAGTTAAAATACATACTCAAAATACAAAGTAAAGAGGAAAATTAAAAAGTAACATTGCAGGTATTTATAAAAATTGACCATGAAAACGACTCCTTTGTCTTGCTCTAACTAATCAACGTCCCTACAATATATAACATGTATTCACAAAGATTTTAAAAAACTTTTTTTTAATGTTTGTTTATTTTTGAGAGAGAGAAATAGAGTGTGAACGGGGAGGGGCAGAGAGAGCGGGAGACGCAGAATCCTAAGCAGGCTCCGGGCTCTGAGCTGTTGGCAAGAGCCCCACGCAGGGCTTGAACCCATGGGTGTGAGATCGTGACCTGAGCCGAAGTCAGACGCTTAACTGACTGAGCCCCCCAGGTGCCCCATGTATTTACAAAGATTTTTTTTTTTTTTTATCACTACCAACAAAATCAACAAAACCTCCACGAATCTGAATTCCCTCAAGGGGGCTGATTATTTTCCGTCTGCCTCTCTGGGTCCTTTCTGGACTCTGGTTTGCAGGGCAGGGGGGCTGATCTCCACACGCTGCCTTGCTGCGGCGCCCCTGCCTTCTGGCTTCCTGTTGGGTTTGGTGTCCAGCCTCCCAGAGGAGGCACCCGCTTCAGGTTAGAGGCCTGGAGAGAGGGAGGCGGGGGGGGGGGGGTCTCTTCAGGGGGGGGGTGAGTAATCGGTTCCTCCGACTGCTGGTCCCCAGTGCCTGCTTGGTCATCTGGCTTCCCCTCCACCCCTGAGGACCACCCAACTCAGGACGCCACCTACTGAACGTTGGAAATGTGGCCCATCTATTTAGGCTTCTGTTTCTTGGGAAAACCACTCAAAATCCACTCTTTTCTTATTTTTATATCCTAAGGCCAGGGGATTCATGGGCTATCACACACACGCATTCTGTTCCCACGTATCTTTACACTCATGATTATTTTCTTCCTCTTGCTTGCTTGCTTCTCTAAGAAGCCTTTCAGTTCTCTCTGCATCGCCATCTGTCAGCCCGGGCCCTCATCCCCACATCCTTCGCCAGAAATACTTTGGATGATCGTGCTGTCTTCCAGCACACATTAGACACGTACTTTTCGAGGACCGAGTGGCTGGGATTCTAATGATGGTGCGTGAAAACCAGGATCCTTATGTAATCAGGGGACGTCGGTTTTCGTGGGGAGGCAGAGAAATCACCAGGCCAAACAAAAAATGCAGAATTATAACCATGGAAACGTTATGAAGCGAGTCGGGTGCCAGGGCGGCTCAGTCGGGCGAGCGTCTGACTCTTGATTTCAGCTCAGGTCATGATCTCACAGTGTGTGGGACTGAGCCCCGTGTCGGGCTCTGCGTGGACAGTGGGGAGCCTGCTGGGATTCTCTCTGTCTCTCCCCTGCTTGTGCTCTGTCTCTCTCAAAATAAATCAACATTGAAAGGAAAGAAAACGCTATGAACAAAGCTGCAAGAGTGCCCAAGACTCCCCGGGATGGGGGACAGAAAGGGCTTCCAGGAGGACGTGACCTTCGAGGGGCAACTAAGGGTTGTGATAGGGCAGGAGGACGGGAGGGGAGTGCGGGGAGGGGTGCTGGTACTTCCGCTTCGTCCTCTGAACAGCCCTCTTCTCAACAGGAACTTGCTCCCTGCCCCCCTCCCAGATATGTTATGTGGGAAAGAGAGTCATGTTCTGACCCAACTGTGACCCGCTCGGAGCCCGTTTCCACGCCCTCGTGTCTATGTAAGATCTCATGCAACCCCTCTGTCCTCCACCGGCACAGCGCAGAACGTTCTAGTGCCCTCCCTCCACAGGGAACTGTATTCCGATGGTCTTTCTCCTCAACAGAAAACCCATCTTGGACTTGTTAGGTGATGCGTTACTGTGTAGACAAACTCCAGGATCAATGTGACTTGAGCCTGAACAAAGTCCAGTCGGAGAATCTGAGGAAGCAGATTTTACTTTTCCTGAAGTAATGTTTCTAGCTGTCGGTTGGCAGGGAGCAGTTTATTCTTTCATGCTGACCTGACTTAAAAAGGAAGAAGAGCTTACGGGGCGCCTGAGGGGCTCAGTCGGTTGAGCGTCCGACTTCGGCTCAGGTCGTGATCTCACAGCCTGCGGGGTCGTGGCCCACGATGGGCTCAGTGCTGACAGCTCGGAGCCTGGAGCCTGCTTCGGATTCGGTGTCTCCCTCTCTCTCTGCCCCTCCCCTGCTTGTGCTCGTGCTCTGTCTCTCTCTCTCAAAAATAAATGAAAACATTAAAAAGAAGAAGAAAGGCGGGTGGAGGCAAATGAGTGTGAGCCGCTGGCAAAAACGACCTCCCCCAGCGCCCCCAAGTAGCCACGGTCCGGAGCTTTGCAGAACGGCCAGTCCCATCCCCGGAGGGACGTTTTTTCTCACCCGTTTAGACTGCCAGGGAAAACGTCTTCCACGAAGCAAACATTTTTTAAGAGTTCGGCTTTTCAGATGCTCGGCACTTGTGATAAAGGGCGTTTTCAAGCCCCTTCTTTCCGTAACCGGCCAGCCAACATGGGAAACCACGGGCTCCGGCCGCACAATTAACTCAGAGCTGCCGCTCCAAAGACTCACACAATTCCCGGCTACTTATCATGCAAACAACCTGGGGGGCTCCTTTTCCTGGCGAGGCCGGAGGAGGGGCAAATTACGGAGATAAGTAGATTATTGGGGAAAAAGGCACACTCAGAGGCCTTATGAAATGATTAAACCCTGGGAAATTCATCCCCCGAAATCCCTGGCCCCTGACAGTCCACCCTGATGGCAGGCTCCTGGATAATGTACAACGAAGAACCTTCTTTGGGAAAAGCAGGAAGGACTCCCATTCCGCTGAATTTTCATTTAACTTTCCAAACAGTGAGCTCGGTGGTCTTCCGGGTGACGCCCACCGGTTAACACGTAAAGTGAATGAAGGGAAAGGGCGGGGAGTCAACAGACCTATAAGATTTTTAAAAATTTCTAAAATAGGAGCACGGACGCAAAAGCCAATACCCGGACCAGCCTAGGAAGACTCGGTCTTCCTGACCTCCCTGCGTTAACTTCATAAAGTCCCATCAGTAGAAACCATTCCACGTTCGATTAACAGCCACGGTCAAGGCCACGGTCACGCTCTATGTTCTCTGTAGGGACTTCCTTATTGCACTCTGTAATTAAACTGGCTATTACTGATGAAGTTCATGAGCAGCTTGAAATGATGTTTTTGGGGGAAAAAAAAAGAATGTCTAGGAATGTAGGAAAGTAACTTAAATGGAACCACGCGCCAGGGACAGGGAATGAACCGTTACTTTCTGGCAAGAGGGAGAACCCAACACGGCTCCAAACCGACCCGGAGCTCTGATAACTCAACTCGAAACAAGAGACCGTGGAGGTGGAGCTGTGCAGATCCACGCAGCGTCTGCGGCGGCGGCGAACCGCGGGCAGCGGGCATGGACAGCGGGCCCCCTCCCCCGGAGCAGTGGGGCGGCCACCGCGGAGCTTTCGGGGACAGAGCAGCGTGGTCCCTCTCCCCTCATCCCTCCGGGCAACGCGCAAGGAACTGCCAACTCTGTCGAGCTCCGAGGAAAATAATTCCAGAGAGGGGGCTGCTCCTGCTGCTGCTCCTTGTCTCAGAGATGAATAGTCACTGACTCCCAGGAGCTACGCCTGCTTCTTCCCACCTGTCCAACCAAGCAGAGCAACAGACCAGGGGTGGCCGGAGCCAGGGTGGGCCAGGAGGGGAGGACCCAAGAGGCTGCAGGGGGCTGCTGGGGAAGCCAGGTCCGCTTTGTGGGGACAATAGAACCCACCCCTCTCTCTCCATATGTAACTTTCGGTAAACTCTGTAATTGATCGCATTTCCTCAAGCGGTTTTTACTGCAACAGGCACAGGCTTGTGGGAGGAGGCGAGAGTGATCTGATGCGCTCGGATTTACCCTGCGGGGGAGGGGCAATGGAGTGGGGGGGGGCCCCCACGTTCAATATATAATAGGCGACCCCCACCCCCAGTTCTCCAGACGAAATACCTGAAGCCTACAGAGGTTCCGCAACTTGACCGAAGTCTCAGTGCCTGAGCTGGGATTTGGATCCACGGTCTGGTTTTGGAACCCAGTGTGGAAATACCACACAAGATTTAACCCTGGAAGACGGCAGAGAGCTGATATCCCCGATGGCCACACTTCATTCATCAGAGTACGTATTTCTGGGTGTAACGGAACGGATATTTTGAAAGAGGAGGAGGCCGCAGGGTGAGGTTCATCGCCTTAGGTCGTCAGCAGCTGCCTGGCGCATTTGTCTGCACGAGCGTGACACTCTCTTCCCAGACAGAACTGAGATTCGAATCAGAATGCACAGCAAAGAAGTCATATAAGAGGGAAGAAGAAGAAAGCTTTTCATTAAAAAAAGAAATTGACGGGTGTATTAATGAAGTACTGCTTTTAGGGACCACACACAGTATGTGATCCTGCCACGAGACAGATCACACACATGGTTAAAAAGGAAAACACGTCTTTAACGTCCATGTACAGATACAAAGAGGGGCGCCTGGGGGGCTCAGTTGGTTAAGCGTCCGGCTCCTGGTTTCAGCTCAGGCCATGATCCCACGGTCGGTGAGACTGAGCCCTGCGCTAACAGCGCGTACCTTGGCATCCCTTAAAGTAGCTTTAGGGAATGCAAACAGAGTACTGTTACTGAGAGCGCTTACTGGCTGTGTCTCCTTGGGCAAATCACTTAGCCTTTCTGTTCTCTAGTTCCTTCACCTGTAAAACAGCGACGTTAAGTGCTCATCTCATTGAAGCGCTGTGGAGATTCAGTGTGAGCACCCTGAAATGTGCTCAGAACAGTGCCTGGAATGTGGTTAGCACTTGGTACGCATTAGCGAATATTGTATTCTTAATAACAAAATACCGGGGTGCCTGCCCCAGCCTGGGGTGCTTTAGGGGTTGTAAGAGGCAGTAAATGCACAGCTAGGCCCAGAGTTGAGGGGAGTCGGGTGGAATAGGTCGGCTGTGGCTCACGGAGGAAGAAAGCTGAGCTGTCTGTCTGGACGGCAGGGAAGGGCGCACGCACTGAAGGTGCTCCGAGGTCAGAGCGCGGGTCCACGGGGAGACAGTGCAGCGCCAGGAGGCTGAGCTTCTAGAGGTGACAAGCTCCAGACACACCCCTGCAGACTACAGCCACGGGAGGGAGAGGTCACACCACAGGGTCGCTGAGACCACCACGCAGAGCCTCCCACCCCTTAGCACGAAGGCAGGAAGACTGAGAGTCAAAACAACCTCACGGACCACAGGTGGGTGACTGGAACGTCCAACCAAATTATGCCAGCGGGGGGGTTGGGGCTGTTGTGACCACATCCACTTTAGCTAGTTTAGGGAAAACGGGGGGGGGGGGGGGGTATTGGAGCTTTATGGAACCTTCAGGATGACCAGAAAACCAGATCTGGAGGACACATGACCAGGACCGAAAGAGCCAGAGCATTCCACACCACCGCTGCAGCTGCCTGCCCCACGTCTCGTAGGACAAGAGGAGCGAGATGCTAGAACGTTCCCTGAGCTCACCGCCTGGAGCCCAACATGCTCCACCCCCACTTGCCCACCAGGACATCCGATCTCTCTGGAAGTCACTGGTGTCTCCCATCTCCACTTCTAAGGTAGAAGCCAGCCGCGCAGGGGGCTCTTCCGGCCAGGACAGGTGGGAGGGGGCTGAAGCGGCAGGGGACGAACCGGCCCAAACTACCTGCCAGCAATGGCGGTGATGGGGACGGAAAGGAGCCGATGGTGCGACAGGGCACGGGCCTCCCTGGATGGGCTGATGGGAGAAGAGGGCGCTCGAAGGGAGGGTGACAGGGAGCTGCATTTCCATGGTTCTGAGATATTAAAGTCAGAGGAGAACAAAGCCCCTCAATTGAACAAGGTGCTGTCGGAGGAAATCTGTGCTTTAATTAGTAAGCCAGGGCTGGAAGCAGGTTCCAGGAAAAGGGATTACTTCGTGATGACACGCTATGCGCATCTTCGAGATTCTGGCTCCAGCCAAGGTGAATTTCTCTTCATACCCTGGACTCGCCCGAGTTAATTCCTCACCTTCATCTCCATTGTTCCAAATCCTCAGTCATTCAGGGAGCCATTTCTTCAACGAGCCTGTTTTAATTTCCCTCACACCACGCGTACACCGGCCAGGCAGGATCTCTCCCTTTACCTGAAATTCCATTTTACCTGCGCTCCTCTTACACCCCTGATCTCATTTCGTCTTGTAGGCAACGTGGATAATCGGACAGACTTCTGCGTCCTCCTCAGCTCCTGGTACAACCCCCTGCGGTCTAAAATGCTCTGGTGGGTGACAAGCGACTAAGTTAAACCCATCATAAGCTCTTCACTGCATCACGGGATGATGTCCAAATTCGGAGAGGAGCACCAGATCCCTTCCCCACCTGTTCTGAGGTTCGTTCTAAGCAAAATGCTAAGTGTAAGGGGCGCCTGGGCGGATCCGTTGGAGAAGTGTCTGACTCTCGGTTCGGCTCAGGTCATGACCTTGTGATGTGGTGAGTTCAAGCCCCATATCGGGCTCTGTGCTGACAGCGCAGAGCCTGCTTGGGATGCCCTCTCCCCCTCTCTCTGCCCCTCCCCTGCTCACACTGTCTCTGTCTCTCTCAAATTAAATAAACTTAAAAAAAAAATGCCAAGTCTCTAAAACTGCCCGCAGTTCTGGGCCTTGCTCTACCTAGATAATGGGCTCCCCACTGGATCACGGGATGGGGACTACGTCTGTTCCATGTTTACATTCCCAGTACTGCCTACGGCGGTACATACTCGGAGAACACGTGTGGACTTGTCTAAGCCCCAGAGGCTGTCCGGGACATGTGGGCGGGTCCTGGGCTTTGCCTCACTAAGGAGGTCCACGAAAATTCCGCACGGTGTATTAGGACAGCAGTACCGGATATCAGGTTAGCTTCGCTCTGGAAAAATGCTGTTTAAGAGGAGACAGAGGCTGAGAAGCGTTCGAGAAGTACAGCCCCACGGCAATGAGCCCTGGAGAGGCGCTGTTAGGAGAGATCCCAGCCAATTTCCTAAAGACAAGACAAATGGGGACGGTCCGATCACCAAAAGTGAGGAGGGCAGTGTGGCACGGGAAACACACGAGGAAGGACCGTAAGTGACGAGGGCGCCAACCCGCCAAAACCACTCTTGAGAGGCTCCAGATGGACAGTAAGCAAGAGAGTGAGAAACAACAAAATTCGGGACTCGTGAAGAGCTTTGCGTGGACCCTCCTGCACTTACCAAGGGACAAAGCCACCAGGCAGCCGAGCGCCCACACCTCCATAGGAAGCTCTTCTCTAAAGAACCCCGCAAACTCTCTCTGGGACACGAGAGCTGCTGATGTGGGTGCTCGGTCCTAGTACACATTTTTGGCATGTTGGGGTGGGGGGTGTGAGGCCCATCAATCAACCAGATCTATCCATTTACATAGAGCTTCCCATCAGCCTCTCCACTTCCAGATCCCTCCATATGTGCTCATCCCCAAGGTTTACCAGGCTCTGAAGCGAAGCCCACAACATGACACAGAAAGCAAATGGGAGAACTGACCCTCGAAGATACAGAAATAATTTCAATAACAGAAGAGAACCTAAAAACCCACAGCATTACAAACATCTAGTTAGTATTCTCAGAGGGACTTGGAAAAATATTGCATCCATAAAAATAAGGAGAAAATCCAATAAAAAAAGGAACAATCAATGGGGTACCTGGGTGACTCAGTCGGTTAAGCGTCCGACTTCAGCTCAGGTCATGATTTCACGATTCATGAGTTTGAGCCCCACATCGAGGTCTGTGCTGACAGCTCAGAGCCCGGAGCCTGCTTCTGATTCTTTGTCTCTCTCTCTCTCTCTCTCTCTCTCTCTCTCTCTCTGCCCCTCTCCCACTCACACTCTGTGTCTCAAAAATGAATAAACGTTACAAAAAGAGGAACAGTCAAGAATAAGAAAGGCTTTTAAAAATTAAAAGACCCACAAGCAGACACATTGTTTTGACATTTCAAGAACAGCAACAATAAAAGACTCTAAAATCTTCTAGTGTGAAAAATAAACAATATGACAAGGAGAAGATGAATAAGAACAGGTCACAAACAAAGGAACTAAAATCACATTGGTGTGGACTTCTCAGCAGCAATACTGGGTATTACTAGACATTAAAGCAAGTTACGAAGGAAGAGAATTTGCGCTTTCGAATTCTACACTCTGTCAAACTACCAAATGAGCAGGAGGATGGAAGAAAGCATTTTCACACATGAGAATTCATGCAAATGCATGTGTGAGGCATACCACTCTTGCTCCCTTTTGCAGAAAGTTGAGGATACCGTTCAGCAAAATAAGGGTGAAAAATTTTCAGAAAAAGTAAGGTACGTGAACGGGGAAACAGAGTAAGTACAGGATAACAACAAACAGAAACACCAGGATAGCAAACAGTGCAAAAAACCTCCCACCAAACCAAAACCAACCTAATTTAGATTGGACCACAACGGGTCTAGAAGGTTTCAGGAAGAAACCACAAACCAACAAATAAGAAGTAAACAACAAACCAACCAAAATGAATACGTAAAAACCTTACGGGATTAACTGACGGATTTTCCCATGTGGAAATCAGTACTGGGAGGCCTTCTGAAGACCTGTTAATGTACTGGAGAAAACTACAAGCCTTGAAAACTGAACAAAGGCCAAAAGGGAATTCTCAACATCTGGAAAATCAAAAAACGATGTCAGATAGAAAATACCACAGTGGCATACCACTTGGTTCAGCAGTAAACAATATTTATAGACTCCTAATCCTATCCAGATTGGAAAAGGACGCCTGAAGGCTAGAGAATTTGGTTTCTTGGGGGAAAAAGGGAGATTCAGTTAAAAAAAACTTCAAGACAAAAAAAAAGGCAAGGAATGTAGGGAAAAAAGAAAGGCAACTGGAAACTCCAGGATAGATAAATGGCAGACAGCATAAAGGGCACTCTGTTTTTTGGTATATATGGAAAGCAGTTTAGAACAAGCAAATTGGAACAGAAAGTTGGCAGGCTTCCAGAAGAATGCAATGGTTTCAAAAGAATAGAGTAAGTTACAAACTGGAAGATTTCAGGTGCAGGGTGAAAAAGACAGGTTTCTTTTCCCAACAAGAGAAAGGGGAGGGGGAATCAGAAAACAAACAAAAAACCCCAAGAAAGAAACAAACAAAAATCTCAATATTTTCTTTTTTAAGCAAAGAAGTGGCATGGTTTTAAACCAGGGATGGAATGTAAGAAAATAAAGATTTCAACAGGGCTTTTGATTTAGGATTACAGAGAAGGAAACATAATCAAACACAGTTGCACTTCTTGGTTTTGTAGTATATAATATTCATATTGATATAATAGTATGAAAGCTTTTTATTGGCTTATAACATTGGAATCAACCTAAAATCATAATACAATGGTCTTAATTGTGGCCAAAAGGGAATGTAAACATTATCAACAGCTGATAGAAATGATGGGTAGAGAGGTGAGAGAGGATGTAGCAGAACGGGGAGACAGGTGCACTGTGGAAACAAGGTAACAGGAAATAGAGATTTAAGTATGTTATATTATATCACTATACAATATACATAGAGGATGCTGGAAATATACAGAGGATACTGGAAACAGAAGAGAGGTATGAGAGTATGGGTAAAACCCCATATATCAGATCAGGGTATCAGCAGGCAATGCCCAAAGTTGAGAAATTATAAATGGTGTGTATAAATATATCTTTCAACAATATGCAGGCAATCACCAGAGGGTGATTTTTTTGGTCTTGAATCCACAAAGAGGATTCCGAGGGACTGATTCTGGGTTGGGGCAGGATTGGGTTGATTTTTTTTTTTTTTTAACTGTGTACATGCATTATTTAATTCTTTTGAAAGTAAATATTTACTTTGGAACCTGCACATTTTGGCTCACGACTGCTAAGAAATTAACCTCTGACATGTACTGGTGCCTATATTCATTCCTACCGGTAGAGTCTGTGTCTTGGGCTGTCCAGACGTTGGCTAGGAGTACCCAAGTCCTAACGGGCTTGTCCAAGCACCCTGGCAGCATCCCACAGGGCATGATGTAAAGGCTGCAGGAAGTAGAAGCTGTAGGCCGCCAGCCTTCCTAGGGAATTTCTGCGACAAGTCGACAAGTCGTTACAAAGAGGACAGTCTCCGGGCTTAGTGCCTGAGTAACCCTGGGTCTCACCAGACTTCCATGCTCTTGCTGGACAGAATAAGTAAAATGTCTTATATTTTCCCTTTTGAAAGCGCGAGGAACGGCTCAAGGATTTGCACAGCAGAATGAAAGCGGAGCTGTCACGAGTTCCTTAGGACTCACAGCTTGAAAGGAAAGAGGAGGCCCCCAGGGGGTCTGCGGACCAAGCCCAGCAGGGGAGACCCAGCACTTCCACAGCCCGGGGGGTGGGGCCACAGCCCTTAAAGCCACAGATCTCCTCTGTAGGCACAGAGACCCTCGCAGCGGGGGTCCATTCACACCAGTCACCCTTGGAGACTGCTATTTATGCTAAAGAAATTTATCCACTCCATTGTACGTTTCTTGTCCAGAGTTCTCTTGGATCCCTTGTTTACGGCCTGAGTCCTATATTGTGCGCAGGGGAATGGACAGGCCATTTAAGAGGGCAGGGTGGCTAATGATGGGTCTGTTAGCTTTGCAGTCAGTCTTTCCTTTGTGAACCAAACCCAATTTGGGAGCATTTGCTTAAAAAAAAAAAAAAAAAAAAAAAGGAAAGCAAAAACCGCACTCGAGGTTGAAGAAATGTTAGTTGTGTTCCAGTCCTTTCACTAGGGGGGAAAATACCATCGGAAGAAACCAAAAACTTGATCATATTTATAATCCATCCCTTTGGTCGAAATGCACATGTACCCAATGGTTCCAGGTGTAGGTGCAGATGCTGCGGCCCGTGAGTTCTTGCGATTAGGAGGATCTTAAAAAGCATAGGGGGTCCTTTCATCACCAGAGGGATGCTAATTTCTATCTTGCAGAAAGGGAAGCCCCTACTGAAATGTTTTCTTTTGAGGCAGAACTTAAGCGTAGGCCACTGCTTGCATGGATTCTGTGAGCCAAATCCTTATAAATCCTCTGAGTTGACAGATCAATTATTCCTTCTAACAGCTAATGAACTAATAACCCTTGGAAATTTTTCCTTCCCTGGGTTTAAAATAGGAAAAAAGAAAAAAACTTCAGGGGGAAGGGAAAAAAAAATCAATGAAAGACCACATAGCAATAAAAACAACGAAATTCATTATAGCTTTTTAGAAGGGAGCTGTTGTGTCGGAGAGCTGTGATGTTTTAAAATTAAACCCGTGTCGCGTCACCTTGTGTTTTATAAAACATCATAAATACCCCCACCTCGTTCTGTGTCCTGTCGAGGAAAGGGAATGAGGGAGGAAAGGGGGGGAAGGGAGAGAGGCCGGCCCAGGGAAGAACCCCTGCAAGGGGAGGGTACCGTCGTGGGCTCTCCGGGAGGCACAGAGCCACGGAGGATGTGCACAGGGGCAGAGAAGGGGAGAGGCTGGGACTGCAGAGAGAGAGAGCCGACCCCGAGCCGCGTGGACGGAAGGGGGGTGGGGGTGGAGGGGGGTGGAGGGAGAGCAGGCTGGCGTTCACAGGGTTACACATGAGGGCACGCTGAGGGCCAGCGAGAGCAGGTGCCAGAAGCACGGGCACGCACGGCAGGGCAGGGCGGCACACTTGTTACGGGAGAAGGTCAAGGATTTGAATCGATGAAACACCACAACATCCGGGAGGCGAGGACATGACTTGCTCAAGGTCATGTGGCATTACACGCGTGTGTGGTTGTCCTTGATACACGCGTGTGTGGTTGGACTCGGTACACATGTGTGTGGTTGTACTTGAATGGCAAACAAAGTCTGCTTTTGTTTGTTTAAAATATTTTTTTAATTTTACTTATTTTTGGAGAGGGGGAGGGAGAGCGAGAGACAGCACAAGTGGAGGAAAACAAAGAATCCCAAGCAGGCTCTGCGCTGTCAGCACAGAGCCCAGCACGAGCCTCGAACTCACAAACGGCGAGATCGTGACCTGAGCAGAAATTAAAGAGTTGGACGCTTAACCGACTGAGCCACCCAGCACCCCATGGTTTGTTTGTAACGGAGGAGCTGGAGGGGGGGGGAGGTCCCCTCTTCCTGAGATGCAGTTCAGGCCTCAAAGGGAGTGAGCTGTCTCCTCTCCAGCAGTCCCAACTCTGGAGGACGGTGCCCTGAGAACGCCCAACTCTGGGAGCGCCTGGGGCACCGCGGGCACGGCGTGGGGAAGGCCTGCGTGGGAATGAAAGCCTCATTCGCTCTAACTGTAAAATGGGGATAATTATGACCCCGCCTCAGGTTGCAAGTGGGGCATACAATGTAATAACACTGGTAGGTGGGAAATCATTTGCCGGCTTTCTAAAGAGGCCCCAAGACTCAACTGAGGACCTAAGGTCAAGTCAAGGCTGGCTTCACGGGCCTGTGACCTGAGCAGTCACACAGGTCCCATGGCGAGAAGGCGCCCTGCTTGGTTTAATGCTCTGCCGAAGCCCTCTTGAGATTTTTAATAAAATCTGAACGAGGGGCCCCGCATCTTCATTGGTCACTGGCCCCCCCAAACTATGTAACTCGTCCTGGGTAAAGCTGCTGGGTCAGGGAGAGGAGCCCAGGGAGATCTGCATCTCTGGCAAAGGGCGCCCAGCAAGTTACAGTGGACGCCAGCGTGAGTTTTCCGCGGCTCAGCGTCACACTCCACTTCCTATATTTGAGGAATTCTTTGCTCTGTGGGTTTTGGTAGGAGGCAGAGCCACAAGGGCCCACCGCTGGCCTCCCCCGCCTCCCCGGCACATGGGTGCTAGGACTAAGGACCGTGGAACGTTCACTCTGGTGAGGGTGACAGGGATGCCGGTTCTCTAGGAACATCAGCGGCAGTCCCCCCATCTATGGCCTCTGGAGTCCGACACTGGCAGGGCCAGCCTGCGAGGAGGATTCTTCCAGAAGGTTCTGTGGTGGGTTTGTAGGCACTGTTGAGTTGGCTGGCCTTCATGAAGATTTCTTTTTCAAACTACTCAGCATCCTTTCAGTAAACTCCTTTTGCACTTAAGTGATCAGAGATAGCTTCTGCTGCCTACAGCGGAGTCTCTTCTGAGATGAAGCCGGGCTCCGCTGAGGGGTGTCTGCCCCGAGGACCTCCCAGCTAACTGACAGCAAAGGGGTCCCGTGTCCTGAGGTAGAACCTGTTGGATCATGTGCCCCTGGCGATGGACGTGAGTGCTGGTGTGTGCCCGCGCAGAAGGGACCTTGGAGGTCATGTGGTCGACCGCCTTCTGAAAGCAGGAATCCTTCTAGAATAATTCAGAGTCGAAGATTTAAATAAAGATGCTCCTGATAACCAGAAGGTATGCAAATGAGCAGAAACCCTTTTCGTGGGTGACAAAGCTCTGACAAAGGCCGGCCAGCTCCCAGTTACGCCCGCTGGGTCCCTGGTCGTCGTAGGCCTTGTGGGGGCATCACCAGCCACGTCGGGGATGATGACCAGGGACACTGCACATCACTCGTGGCCAGAGGAATGTCAGTCCTTGGTATGTAATTATGAAGGTGGCACGGTCCCCAAGGCACTTCCAGAGCACGGTGGGGCTACGTGCTCGGAGGCTGTGACAGTGGGGACTGCCTGGGGAAGGTCCCCCGGGACCTGATGGCTCCAGGAAGAAACGAACGTGTCCAGTGGGTGACACTGTTTCTGGCACACGGGTCAAGGACGCTACGGGAAATTTCCTTTTCCGGTCCCACTGTGGCACGTCCCCTCGTGAACCACAATATTCTCCATTTTGCCAAGGGCGGAGAGACTCTGAGGAAAAGAGTTCAGCCAAGCTCAGTTTCCGACACTCAAACCGAACTCCAGGCGGAAACAGAATCGCTGGTTGTTGGCATTAGCGCTGTGTGTCTAAGGCTGGCTGGCTGGGTGATCTTCGGTCACTGGGTGAGGCACCCTTGTTAGCGCCCGTAACCCAATCTCGAGCAGCCTCCCTAGGAAGCCTGAGACGTGGCCCACCCGGCTCTGTCCCAACAGCAGGCCTGTGAGCCGGGGCAGAAGGGCTGCCGGACAGATGTGGTAGGGGAGACGCGGGGCGGGGTCCCTCGGGTCACAGGTGCGCATGCGGCACCCAGGTGGTGTCGGAGTAGATGGGCAGAGACGAGGGAAGGAGGGGGTTATCATTATGTGGGCAGGAAGGGAGCGGATCTCAGAAAGTCCCTAAGGTGGAGGGAGGGCAGCAGGGGGCTCGAGGGTCTGGGGCCCGGTCGCCAGGAGCAGCGGGTCCCCAAGGGCGCAGGTGGCCACGGGCTCAGAGGGAGGGGCGGGCCCAGGAGCAGGTACCCCCAGAGGCTCCTGCTGCTTCAAAGGGAAAGGAAGAGAGCCGGGCAGGGGCTGAGAGAGAGAGAGAGAGAGAGACCGACCGACTGGTGAGCCCCTCCTAAGGCTTTCCAGAGTGAGTAAAGTACTCATACCCGGGGCTTTATCTGAATTTATCACCTCTTATTAGTGCCTTTTGAAATGCGAATTAGCTGATTAACCGCTGCTCACAGCCTTCCCACTGTTCTTTGTTCTCCCACATTCAGCGACCCGGTTCTAAACAGGGGAGGCCACAGCGGCCCACCAGGGGGAAATTATTCTCCAGGTTACCAGAACAGTGACCACCGCAAACTTGGTCCCCGCGGGTGGAGGGGGGGGGAGGCTGTGCCCCGGGCCGGGCTCCGGCCGCCCACCCTCCGCTCCCCGCTTCCCTACCGAGGGCTCGGGGTGGGAGGGACCCCAGCTCGCCTCTCGTGGGAGCCCCCTTGGCCCGTCCTCAGGATTCCGGAGGGAACAGACCTCACCCCCACCCCCGCCACTTTTTCTGTTTACTATATTCATTTTATAAAAGGTTCATTAGTTCTAGGCCCCTAAGGAATGTCCTCCACTTGCCGAGGCCTTCTGTTTGGGCCGGGGGCGGGGGTGGGGGTGGGGGGCGCACAGGGACAGACAACAGGGGATGGGCGCTGGCGGAGCCGCGATGGCGCTCCCTCCGGCCTGCAGTTTGGCAACACGACACAAAGACAGTGCGGCGTGTATACACTTTCCAGGCTGAGCCCCTATTCAGAGGGGCCGCGGCGGGCGCGTAATGGGCTCCCTACAGACAAAGCCAGCAAGTTTCTTAATTAAGTCTAAGTGAAAGACAGATCCCGCTTACATCTTCAGAGAACCTTCCTTCAGAACTTCAAACACACCCTGGACTGCCTATCAAATCCGGGCACGGATAACTAGGGAACAGTTTTTCCCCCTTCTTAGAGCCTGGGGGAGCCCAGCCCCTGGCGCAAGCCCTCCGGCCCCTCTCACTTTCCCTGCGATTTCAGACATGCCTCCGGTTTATAAAACAGGAAACAAAGGGCCTTGTTGTGTGTCGGAGAAGCCCTCGGAGGGTGTGCGCCGCATCCGGGGCCTTCCCCACAGCCCCGCGCTGTCTGAAGAGCCCTTTAACGGCTCAGGCTCATTACCATGTCCGCAAGGTATCAAAGGACGCGCTGAAACGCAGCAGGCGTGCCCGCATCACAGAAGGACGGACCCCAGCATGGAGTGATAGTAAAGAAATTAATTATTAGCTAATTACCTCTCCAAGAAGGCAAGTTTCACACACACACAGCCCCGCCCCGCCCCCTACCCACACCCCTTCCTGCCCTCGCCTGGCTCACCCCTCTCCCTGTTTTCTGGCCTTTGGAGTGATCTTGTTCTTGGCGAGAAGAAACCAATTATTCCTGCAGCAATAAAGTCACAGGGACTATGAATTGCTTTAATTTTTCCCATCTTTTAGCAGCTGCCCAGGGTGGGTTGGGAGGGGGGCGGTGATAATGGAGCGAAATGAATACTAAAGCAGGCGCCAGGCCGGTGTCCTGCGGGGAAAATGACGTTCAAAAAAATCAGAGTGCGTTTTTTTGTCGCGAGGGGCTCATCAGTGAGTCAGACGGCTCCAAAAAGCGCGCTCTGCGCTCCGAATCTGCATGGCCAGCGCCACCGGCCCCCGTGGGTCCTACGTACCTGACTAGCTTGTAAAAATGTCACCTTACTGTTAAAGTGCGACACAGGCCGTGGTTTTCCTTGCCCGTTCTTGTCTCCCCACTCCCCACCCCCCACCCCTTTGCCTTTTCCTTCTGCAATTCTTTGCTTTCTCATTAGCAATGCCCAACAACGTCTGGCAGACAAAGCCGGTACAAAGTGTATGGAAAGGGGAAAAAAAATTAAAAAGGAAGAAAAAGTGCAGAGGAATTCTTCATTCACTGATCTGCAGAATACATTAATATCGGAGACTGTTGGCACAGCCTAAAATGCCGGGGCAGCTAACAATGCAGGCAATGATTCCGAGTCTGGGATCTTCAAATAAACCCCGCGCTGTCATGGCCACCGGGAAGGAGAAGAATGGCCATATTAGCTGACCTTCATTTTGTTGTCTCTTCAGACCTGACTGCCGGACCTCTGTTTGCCTGTTACTAGGATCTCTTGGCTAAAAAATTTTAGCATTTCCCAGGCATTACAAGAGCCAGTTGATTAGGTAAATAAACCAGGCGTTAATCAGTGTTCTCTGCTTCATAATGGGGACCGGGGGAGAGCGGACCGAGGGCTGGGTTTGGAGTCGGAGAGGATGACTAAGAACCAGCGATCCCATCATTTTCCCTTCATCCGAAGCACCAGCGGACGAGGAGGAGGACAGACTTTGAACAAATCGTCGATGGGTGTGCGGGCTCTGGGCAACTCGGCCAGCATCACCGGCAAAGCGGGGAAGGGAGGTGAAGGCTCTCGGAGGCAAAGAGCAAAAATAGCAACTGTCTTCTCCTAACCATCTAGATGTTCCCTGGCATGTCACTTACCCCGGGTGTATGAGCAGCGGGAGACTACTTTGTAACATTCATAAGGAGCTAACGGTATCGAATTGCAATAATGTGTCATAATTACGGGCTGCGTTCATGGTATCCAAACTGCTCCCTGGTGACGGTCCTGATGATGTTAATGAGGGAGGTGATGCAGAGCTGGACTCTTTTTGGATCCGGAGGGCCTTCTGGCTGTCTAGACTATCACAATATGGGTAAATGTGTTACAGTTGGGTGTCTGTTTAAGTTGACGGCCTCTCCTCTCCACCCCCCACTGCAAAAGAAGCTCCCTGAGAACAAGAACTACCAACATAGCCTGTCTCACCTAGCACAGCACCCAGCACTCACCTGCCTGCCTAAGGACGCGAATTTTTTTTTTTTTTTTTTTGCCTGCCTCTGGGAAAATACACCACATCTTTAAAAGCTGCCCCACCCAATAGGGACAAGAGGCAGTACCTCCTTTTCCATGTGGTTTTTCTTTTTAGTTTTTAATATGTTCATTTGTTTTTGAGAGAGAGAGAGAGAGAGAGAGAGAGAGAGAGAGAGAGAGAGAATGAGAATGAGTGGGGAAGGGGCAGAGAGAGAGGGAGAGACAAAATCCGAAGCAGGCTCCAGGCTCCTAGCTGTCCGCACAGAGCCTGATGCAGAGCCTGAACCCAAGGACCGTGAGCCGAAGGCAGACACTTAACTGACTGAGCCACCCAGGCGCCCCTTTCGTGTGGTATTTCTCCACGGAAAGTGAGCATACAACTTTAAGTTTGCTGTGGTTCTGAACTTTCAAACTAAAATAAACCTTAAAATAAATTCTAGAAATGTTCACTCTTGCTTAAAGTGGGAGGCGACGTAAAAAGATCTAAAACACACATTTTTTAAAAAAGCTATAGTCGTGAGAGGCACTGCGTCGGTAAAGACAGACATTTTTCAGACTCTAGGAAGTGGGAAAGGCAAGCTACCTCGTATAGGACGCGCGACCCCAAAATGGTGTTTAAAAGGTGTAACACACAGAGACATAAGTGTATTCCCAAAGAGAGACTTCAGCCCAGCTCAAGATCTCACGGGCTGTGGGTTCGAGCCCCACGTCGGGCTCTGTGCTGACAGCTCGGAGACCGGACCCTGCTTCAGAATCTGGGTCTCCCTCTCTCTCTGCCCCTCCCCCTCTCAGTCTCTCAAAAACGAATAAATGTTTTAAAAAAAAAGAAAGGAAGGAAAATACCTTTCAATAAGCTTTTGGGTAAGAAGAAAGCATATTAGTAAAGGAGCTGGGTGTCTCGCTCAACAGTTCTGGAAAATACACCGTGGTCCCCAAGTGCGTGTCTGACAGGCACGTGTGCGAACACACACACACCGAAATCACACACAGGGGCTCCCTCCACATACCAGCCTGCAGCCTAAGCACAAACACTGTAGGGCTGGGGTGGTGTAGGTGGCTATTTACTTATTTTCGAGTTTAATTGAGACAAAGTGTTACGGGAGTCTGGAGCAAGGCTCTCTCTCAGCTTGAAGGCACGTGGTCTCACGTTTCCAACCTTTGAAAGGAGATTACACTCACGGATGCGCGTCTGCTCTGAACACGTGTGACATTCCAGGCTCCTGGGTATTCCGACCTGTCGGCAGCTGCGCATTAGCATTTCAAAACCCTCCTGAGAGACTGCGGAACTTTTCCCAGCTGAGGATTCAGCACCTTGCAGAAGAGCAAAGGTTGAGTTCCAGGGGGGAAAACCCTTTCAGTTGGGGCATAGTAACCGAAAGGAATCTTCCAGACCTAGCTGCCCAGCACAGCTTCCAGAACCACGGGAGGGGTTGGGAATAAGAAGGTGGCCTTGGTGGGGTGGGGGATACAGTGACCGACCCTGAGGAAAACGTGTGACGTGATGTGGGGTATTTCTGACGTTTACCCCCCTCCCCCCGTTAGCATAATTTGTTTTTTTGTTCACTTTCACACAGTTCCTACAAGGCCCTGGTTAGAAACGGGAGAGGTGAAATGACGTTCACAACAATCAAATACCTATTTCATACTAAAACGTGGCCTTGAGAATATCATTTAAACATTTTTTTTTATTCTTGGGGCACCTGGGGGTTCGTGGGTTTGAGCTCCACGTCAGGCTCTGTGCTGACAGCTCAGAGCCTGGAGTCTGCTTCAGATTCTGAGTCTCCCTCTCTTTCTGCCCCTGCCCTGTTTGCACTCTGTATCTCTCTCTCTCTCTCTCTCTATCAAAATAATAAATAAACATTAAAAATTTTTTTAGTTTCTTTATTAAAAAGATTTTTTTAGACGTTTATTTATTTTTGAGAGAGCAAGAGAGGGCCAGAAAGAGGGAGACAGAGGATCCGAAGCAGCCTTCATAAAGTGAGCATAGAGCCCGACTTGGGGCTCGAACTTATAAACCTGAGCCAAAGTCAACAGTTGGATGCTTAACCAACTGGGCCACCCATGTGTCCAGAGAATGTCATTTTAACATGACAGAAAGTAGGTAATCTGAAGTGCTCTGAAAACTATCCAGGGAAACTCAGGGCTTCTTCACATCAGAGCCCCCAGATGATGCCTGAGAGAGCTGGAAATACATTTCTGACACATGTTATCCCTTCATGTGCATGTAAGATCCATCTTGAGGGCTCCACAGGAAAAATATCTATCCATCCACTTGTCCATCCTTCCACTCATCCATCCATTCACCCACTCATCCATCCATCCATCCATTCATCCACTTGTCCGTCCGTCCATCCATCCATCCGTCCATCCATCCATCCATCCATCCATCCATCCATCCATCCATCCACTCGTCTGTCCATCCATCCATCCATCTAGACAGCCAGCCAGCCACTCATCCACCCATCCATCCCTCCACTCATCCATCCATCCACTCGTCTGTCCGTCCATCCAGACAGCCACTCATCCACCCATCCATCCCTCCACTCATCCATCCATCCACTCGTCTGTCCGTCCATCCATCCCTCCACTCATCCATCCATCCATTCATCCATCTACCCACACTCATCCATCCATCTAGCCACTCATCCATCCATCCATCTACCCATCCATCCATTTATTCATCCACCCATCCACTTATCCATTCATCCATCCATCCATCCATCCACTCATCCATCCATCCACTTATCCATCCATCCATCCATCCACTCATCCATCCATCTACTCATCCATCCATCCAAGCATCCAGAGACTCGTCCATCCATCCATCTATCCATCCATTTAAAAAATGGGTCCTGATATTTCTGTCTTCTGCTTTCTGAGTCTCCTTTGGAGAATCTGCTCTTGTGTTTAATTTACACTGCGGTAACACCTCTATTGATGAGCTCCTTGCTCAAAACGGCTTCTCCACAGCTGGACTTGGCCTCAGACTTCTTGTCACTTTTGGCCACTTCCCTTGACATGACAGCATGAGCCATCAGCAGAGGGGCTCTCTCTCTCTCTCTCTCTGCGTTTTAAACAATCTGTGCCACGTGGACCTTCCATAATAGTTGTGTGTGCGTGCACGCACACACACGCACACACACACACACGCATTTATTTATAGCTTTAACACCCAGTGCATATATTTCATGTCTTACATATTATCTCAGTGGGTAAATTTCTTTAAATTCCCCTTTCTCCACCAATATCCAACTAGAGATATTATTATTTTTGTTTTATTTTATTTTAGAGACAGAAAGAATGCAAGAGTGGGGAAAAAGGGCAGAAGGGAAGGGAGAAGGAGGGAGGGGAGGGGAGGGGAGGTAGAGAGAGAGAGAGAGAGAGAGGGAGGGAGAGAATGAGAATGAATCCCAAGCAGGCTTCATGCTCAGCATGGAGCCCAATGTGGGCTCCATCTCATGACCCTGGAATCATGACCTGAGTGGAAATCAAGAGTTGGATGCTCAACCGACTGAGCCCCTGGGGAAATTAGAAATATTATTATTACCCAACACAGAAAGGGGGGGGGGCAAGGAAGTCCAGGCTCAAATCAGCCAGAAGGAATCTAGGGATTCTGAGAGAACACAGAAAGCACAAGTCCAAATGATCAAAAACAAAAACACAAAAAACCCTTCAGAACATAACACATGTTCTTGAGAAAAGAAAGCTGGATGTACAAAAATTTAAGAGGAAAAGTGGTTTCCCAGAGTAGGAGCCAGTGGTGGGGCCTAGGAGAAAACGAGCTGACCAGGATCTCCGTGGAGGGTGATGACAGCCAGAGGCCACTCAGACCCCGAGGGACCACCCGCTGGCCCCTCCCCTGGCCCCTCGCCCGGCTCCCCCTCCTCTCCTCCTTCCCGGTGACCGTTTTCCAGCGGCATCTCACATCTTCCACAGTACCGTCTCCCTGACTATGAGGGCTAGTTCCTAAAAGCCCCCACTGCTGGAGAGAATTCAGTTCCAGAATTTTAAGCTGTATGGGGCATGTGGGTTTAAATGAACCTGAAAATGCTCCTATAAAAGGAAATATGAAGGACAGAACTCTGAATACCGAGACTATCAGCGTGCTCTGTGTATTGGAGATGAGTATGCACCTGGCATCGGTGAGGGCTTTCCATTCACCAAGCCCGCTTCCAGACCTTCTGGAATGTCCCTCCCATCCAGGGGCCAGGTCAGTTCACTGTGTATGCTAGGCAACACTGTTTTTGCCTATTGCAGTGGCCCCTCTCTCCAAACGCTGAACTGGCTAACGAGATGCTCTAAGGTTGGCGGACACTGCCTCCTAGCCTCCAGGTGACCCGGGGACACAGGGGACTGCCGAAATCAAAGCGCTTTGATGACAACCCTTACCCTCCCCCACCTCTCTTTCCATTGTCCTTCCCCCTCCCCGCTCCTTCATTCATTCAGTAAATACTCACTAAGGGCCCACCACGCCCAGCACCGCGCTAAATGACGAGCTCGCCTACTCTGTGAATCGCAGGAGGCCAGGGAGCAGGTCTGTTCTGTCTCGCACAGTGTATGACATAGAACGGGTGAATTCTCGAGTGAATGAATGAATGAACAAGACACAGCCTCTGCTCCTGGGAGGCTGAGAGGCCAGTGAGGGGCCCAGCAAACAGTTCATAACTGAGGACGAGCTGGTGTCCCTCCTAACACCCCAACGTGCTACGCCCCAGAGCAATTCAATCAGACTTTATAGGGACGGGGACTCCCGGCATCTGGGACTTTTATACACTCTGCAGGTGACTCCGATGTGTAGCCGGAGGACAGAATTGCTGCCCTGCATCCTTTCCACCCCGTGCGAGGGCCTTGAAGCAGCAGAGTCCACATCACCCGGGAGCCCACTCCAGACCTACTGCCTCAGAATGAGCATTCTGCAAAGCTTCCCGGGTGCTATGCAGGAGTTTCTTTGAAGGATGTGTCATTTATACTGAATCCTGAAGGACTGACAAGTTAGCAAAGGAGAATGAGGGACAGAAAGGGGTAGGTATTCCGGGTGAATGTGCAAAGCCAAGGGAACAAAGAGGGACGTCAACTGGTCAGAAGAGTGGGGTCTTAGTGGCCCCGAGTGGGAGGGAGCATGGGGGATGAGGTCCTTCTAGGCTGCGGAAACCATGCTGTGGAGTCCGGACTCTATTCTGAGGCCCAGGGTGCCCCTGAAGGGTTTTTCCAAGCCGGGAGCCACCTGCTCAGGTCCCTTAAAGACACACGGCTCTCCCAGCTTCAGTGCTTCTGCTCATTCCATTCTTAGCCTGAAGCTCCTTCCTCATTTCACACAATCAAAATCCCACACACCTCTTCTCCAGGAACTCAGATGCCTCCGGGTCCCGAGGCCAGAAATGAGCTCTGTCGGCCCCAAATGTCTGCAGCACTCCGGATGGGCCACCAAGGGGCCCTCACGCAGCTGCTCTGTTTCCGTGGTTATATTTTGCCTACGATCTCCTCTCTCCGGCTTCTAGACCTAGACTTTTCAAAGACGAGTTTCCACGGACCACCCATTCAGGACATTCTCCAGCGCTTGCTGGAGAGCCAAACCCAGGACGTCCTGAATGGGCTTCGCTGCGGGTGGGCCCAGATGTCTGCATGTAGGCTGGAGACTCGGGGTGCAGGACCGCAGCACCCCTGAGTCCGGGGCATCCCAGAAACCCTAGCATCCGACGCGCCGCCTCCGTGTAGTAGCACGTGGCCCCACGGGGGTGGCGCAGGCTAGTGTTTTCCTGTTCGCTCTCCACCCCTCCGTCATTAAGTAACAAACCAAGAAAGCTCACAGGGACTCAATTACAGAGAGTAGATTTGCCACTCTTCGCCTTTCACCGATGACTCCAGGAAGACAGCCAGTATAACCAGATGCCTTTAATATATCAAACCTGATCTATGTTCAGAAAGGGCTTTTTCCATAAGAACCGGGACTGGGTCTGGCTTCCCTCAGCGTGGACTGAAGATGGACAAACCCGAGTCAAACTCTCCCTCGGAGGCGAGGTGAGGACCCGAGAGGTATCACGCGGCTCTGAGAGCGCCGTGGACAATTTCCTCCTCTTACTATCACCTTTCTAGGCGGGTCCCTGAGGGCCGCAGGGTCACGAATCACATCCTCTTTCTCTCTTGCGTCACTGTGGTTGTGAGGCTTCTTCATCCCTCCCGCTAGATTTGAAGCAACCTTCAGGAGGGATGTTGGCCCGCGCACCGTGCACCTCGGGACCCTCCCGATTGTGCAGCGGCGTGGCTGGGGACCCAGGGCAGGTGTGACGAATGTCACAGAGGCCCAGGAGTGGAGGAACTCCTGCACACGGCTGAGGCCAGCAACCCCCATTTTCTCAGCCTGTCAGAGACGGCAGCTGCCTGCTTCCCTCCGGTGACCTGTCATTCATCTGCGTGGTACGGGCTGTGATCTCCGCCAACCTCCCCGACGTGCAGGCCCTCCCAGCGCGGAACAGAGCCCCCGCCCCCGAAGGGCCTGCCCTTTCGTGTCAATCTGGTGAGACTCCCGTTTAAGAGCTGCCTGCTCGGAACACTTTCACAAAGGAAAACAGCAAGGAGACAGTGAAGGTTTCTGGCTATACTGGTTGAGGGAGATGTCTCACTGAGGTCGTCGGTAAAAGGTGAACAGTGACAAACACTGCCATACTTTTCTCTTGTCATCTGCATCCCAATCTGCAGGAGAAGCCTCCAATTCCCGAAGTTCCAGACCACCTACTTGCACAGACCGCGGGCCCACCTGAGAGGCAGAACGATCACCCTCTTTCATATGTGTCCACGGAACGCGCTGCTATTTCATACGCGAGGTGCACATGTCGTGGCCTTTTTTTTTTTTTTTTTAAGATTTTCTAGTTAAGTAATGTCTACACCCAGCGCGGCGCTTGAACTCACGATCCTGAGAGAAGAGTTGCACTCTCCACAGACTGGGCCAGCTGGTGCCCCACGTGCAGACTTTATTTTTAAGAAAATTTTTCATTGTTCATTTATTTTTGAGAGAGAACACACAGCAGGGGAGGGACCCAGAGAGAGGGGGAGACACAGAATCCGAAGCAGGCTCCAGGCTCCAAGCTGTCAGCACAGAGCCCGACGCGGGGCTCGGACCCAAGAACCACGAGATCATGACCTGAGCTGAAGTCGGACACTCAACGGACTGAGCCCCCAGGCGCGCCTGTTCGTGTATCGTTAATAAAGAGTAAAATTCATGCTTGAGAAGGACAGTGGAGTGTTAGCCACAGCTGGGAGGTGGACGTGACGCAGACCTGGAGTGGGACAGCCACCCAGGGAGGAAGGCCGCGTGAGCCCGCACAGGGGCAGCAGGAGCGGATTGCACATGCGCAGTCTGGCGGGGGTGGGGGTGGGGGTCCCACAGGCACACAGGACGGAGGTGGCAGTGGAGAGGAAGGGCAGAGGGGCTGCACGGGGCCTCGGACCCAGACCCAAGGGCAGTGGGCTGCGTTGCAGGGCAGGCCATAGTTCCAGCAGGGCTGCAGCCAGCAGCTCGGCAGCGGGGAGTGAGGTTTTGGGGCCATTGAGTGGGTGGCTGTGTCCGAGATGCACGGAGCGAGGTGAGACCGGAGAAGGGGACCCTGCGGAGCCTCCCAGGAAGAGACGGTAGCAGCAGCCAGCTGGCCTGGGAGGTGGCAGCAGGGAGGCAGAGGGAGAGGTCGGGGTGCGTGCGTGAGAACCCCCGTGGCCGGGGGGTTGGGGGGCAGAAGCCCTGGAAGGGTCGGAGGCGGGGGAGGGGCTGGGAAGGCCATGCCACACACACGCACGCCCGGAGAGGCTCGCTGTCTGTTCTGGTTTCAAGGGTGTGGAGGGTGTGTGTGTGTGGTATGTGCATCTGGGCGGCCGGGGAGGGGGGGCCGCTGTAAATGATGGATTTGGGTTGAGACACATGAAATGCCAGGGAAGGAGGGGCCGTCTTAAAAGACAGATGTGCAGATGGGGGAGGGGGGCGCGCAGGGAGCCCTGAGTGGCGCGGACAGCTGGGACGGAGGGATGGGGTTGATTCCTGAGGAGGAGCTGAGGGGCTCCTATCGCATCTGTACCCCCTAACGAGAGGCGTTCTGCTCCGCTGGGAGGAAGTGTGGGGGTTTAATTCTTCCCCAGGCAGCCTTAGAAACCCACCAGACTGTGGTCCCGGATACCCCCAACCACTCCAAGCTTCGCGGAGCCCTCGGCATGATGGATGGGGCTCAGTTTACCCAGAGACAGTAAAGTCAGATGCAGGGAGTTAACTGCGGCTCGGATCTCTGCTCCTAGGTGCCAAACGGCCACGATGAAGCCAACGCCTATTTAAGCCGGCAAGTTGATCACTGTATTTTTTTTTTCCTCTTAAAAAAAAAACAAACAACAAAACTCACACATTGTAAGCCTTAGCCCTGCTTCTCAAAGCCTCTGGTATAAAGAACCCAGAAGTGAAAGATGCCAGCATAATCCTAGACTTTAAAGAGGCCTTGATTTATCATTTCACAACTGGTTCCCATGCATCCCACCCCGTTTGCCATGCCTTTCCATCTTTTCCAGAACTTGACTATAAATTCTACTGTCAGAGCAGGGGAGAAGGCACGGTGGTGATGGATGGCGGACCAGGGTGGGGACGGCCAAGGGCACCTCCCGACTGGGGACGGACAGGCGTGCTCACTGGCCAGAGCTGGATGTCGCCGTCCGGACTCCCACCGGCCACCAGTCCCCCTCCTCATCCTACCCCCCACCTGCCATTCCAGGGCTCTCTTCCCCCACTAGCTCCTGGCTGTGCCCACGCCTGCGCTGGGGTAGACGCCTGCGTTCCGTTTCATCTTGGTTTAAGGTTCTTTCTGGAGAAATCACACGTTCATCGATCCTAACTAATTAAAAAATGCAGTTCAGCAGGGTTCCCTTAACTTTTTTAAATCTTCGTTCCTTCCTCCTTTTTTTTTTTTTTAAGAGCAGAAGAACATACCCAAGTAAGAAACAGTGAGAGTATCCCAGGGACAAGACCTGATTAGCAGTACAAGGAAGTAAGTTACAAAACAGAAATGCAACAGCTTAAGGCATAAATGCCCCAGGACTTCTGCTATCGGCATGGGGCTCTTCCTTGCTTTCACCTGTAAGTTTCACCTTTGGGGGGGGGGGGCAGGTGGGTGGAGCATTTCCCACTGCATTAGGGGAAGGGGAGCTGGGCCCCACACACCAGGAGGCGTCAGGGAAATGTGGAAGTCAGGCAAGCCTGTCATTGATGCCAAACTGATTTCTTTTTTGTGCTCCATTCCCACCGCCTGGTCCTCCTCTGCCCAGCACCAGAGACCCCCACGCCCCTGCCCCCATCTACCCACAGATGTCGCATCCACTCCACCCCCTCCAGGGGATAAAATTATTTCTCATCAAAGCTCCAACTTCCTTAATATGGATGATTTCCTGGTCTTTTATATTTATATACATACACACCCAGTTTTACATAGTTATATATATATATCAATCTATAAGTTGAAATAAATTTTTTAAAGTTTATTTTTGAGAGAGAGGGACAGAGAGAGAGAAAGAGGCTAACAGCACAGAGCCTGATGCGTGCTCAAAGCCACAAACCGTGAGATCATGACCTGAGCCGAAGCCCAGACCCAGACGCTTAACAGACGGAGCCACCCAGGCGTCCCAGACTGTGTTACTCTTAAAGGTACACACTCTGGCCTCTGCTCTGCCTCCCACATCATATCCAGCCTTTGTGTCTGCAGAACCAATGGGCTGGCCTAAATCGCTGGTGGTAACCTGATGACCAAGACAGCCAGGATGTTCTGATTTGGGCAGGATTTTAATGACTTGCAAATTTCACATAACACCAGGTTTCTCTCTTTTGCAAGAAAGAAAAAAAAAAAACAAGGAAAGCTAGCAGCCGATCTGGTAACCCAGGGCGCAGCGTCCAGCAGGCAGACCTCTGTCCAGACAGGTGGGTGACATACGCCTCCCCCACCCCCAACGCTATCACCTGAACGGCAGCTCTGGTTTTCTTTACCTGACCTGGGCTTGAAATCGTGAGCCCCGGCCTACGTGACTCAATGGGGCGGCAGAGAGGATTTCACAGAAGTGAGGAGAAGAAATATTTCGAGGTGTGGGTCATTCCTAGCTTTTAGCAACAGATCTGGCCGTCTGCAAGCCTTAACCCACAAGTCCAGAGTGTTCGTCTCTCATTGGTTCAGGAAATCTTCTAGAAATAAGCCACTGTTGGTTGCTTCACTTTGTGGACCAAGAAAAGGAATCACAGCACAGGGAGTGGATTCCCTTGGGGACACACAGGCACTTGTCACCAGGGGGGTGGAGGGGGGGTCTCTCTTCTTCACCCTCAGTACCCCTCCCCCGCTCCTCCGGGCTCATCTCTTATGTTTCCTTCCTTCCCTCCCCCCCATCTCACCCTAGATCAGCTATGTACAACCGCAGGAACACGGCTGTCCCTGCGCTCGGCCGGGCCACCCTGCTTGACCCCAGCCCTCAAGGCTCTGGCGAGTCATGGAAAGGGAAGAACTTCAGAGAGGGTTCCGTGGGAAGAAAAACTTCAGCAGAGCAATGGCCACAAACCACGGATGCTGGCCACATCTGGCCACTGTTCTTTATAAAACTCAGAAACTTTATCAAACACTTGATGGGGGGGGCCTTCCATACTCTGCAAATCCAGGGGCTGATTTCACAGGCATCCGAATCAAGTATTTCAGGAAAAAGAAAACAAACTCAGAAGCCAGGAGGGAACAGCCTCCCAGGAGGGTCTAACTCACTGACTGGCAATCGTGACGTCAGAGGAGCGCCGCGCTGAGTCACGTCCAGTGTCCTGTCCTTGCCACTTCTCTGACGGTGACAAGGGGGGACATACTCAGAAAGATCAGAAAGAAATGCCTCTTCTCGTGAGCAAGATGTTATAAAATGCTAGATGGCCCCCAACTTACCCTAGTTTATGTGAACAACCTACGGTCATTCTAATATGAAACCGGAACTTTTAAACCAGGAACCCCCAGCTTTCCCAAATTGCTTGTGCTGCCTGAAACCACAGGACCCTAGAGAAATCAGTCTCTCTAAGAACTAGTCCTTATTTTGAGTAGCTGTTTAAACATTGTCGTAAAGTACAGATAATGTAAAACTTACCATTAAAAAGAAAATTTTTAAAAAGCGTTCATTTATTTCGGGGGAGAGAGAGAGAGAGTCTAAGTGGGGGAGGAGCAGTGAGAGAGGGAGACACAAAATCGGAAGCAGCTTCAGGTTCTGAGCGGTCAGCACAGAGCCTGATGCGGGGCTCAAACCCACAAACTGCGAGATCATGACCTGAGCCGAAGTCGGACACCCAACCGACGGAGCCACCCAGGTGCCCTTAAAATTTACCATTTTAACACGCAAGTCTGTTGCCATGAACTTCACCCACAGTTGTATGACCACTGCTGTCTCATTCCTGAGCTTCCTGACCAGCCTAGAAGGAAACCCCCACCCAGTGAGCAATCTCTCCCCATTCCTCCCCAAGCCCTACCTCTTCACAACCACTGATCTGCCCGCTTCTCGACGGATTTAACTTATTCTAGACATTCTGTGTAGATGAATCATACAGGTGTGACCTTTTGAATCTGGTTTCTTTCACTTAATAGAATGTTTCAATGTTCACCCATATTGTAGCCTGTATCAGGACTTCCTTCTCTTTTCTGGTTGAATAACATTCCGCCATAGGGTATGTATGGACGTTGTTGCAAAGTATATGATGCTGGTTGGGTAGTATGTGCCTCAAGCTACCAAACTTCAGAATTTACCTATGTGACAGGTGGCATTTCTTCTTTATGGTCTTATTGGGGTATTGGACCAAATCCAAGTGTACCTGACTCATACCATTCATAATCTAATCAATATTCCATGCCTACTCAAATCTCACCTTTCCAGACTCACAAGCCCTTACAAAAAATAGCTTGAAGACTCAGAGAATCCTCACCCACATTATTTCAGCTGCCTTTCAAATAAACCCAACTCCAAGCCAGTCACCTTGCTAGTTGCTAGTAATCAGAATGACAGATCCAGTGGAAACTCCGCAGGAAGCCCAAGGTCAAGGGAGAAGATAAACATCCAAACACTTTCACCCTAGCGATGCCTTTTAGGATGGAAATCTAAACCGTAACGCACCAAGTTCATGACGAATCCCACCTGAGGGAGCACACTAAGCTCACTGTCCTGATAGACGATGCTTCGGGTTCGCATCTTGCTTCCTTGATGGCCAAGGTCTTCAGAGATAAGCCTGCAGTGCTTTCCGGAGGAGCCGGAGCCTTCCGATCCCGCATGAGCGGCGTCTACAGGGTTTGCCGAAGGCACCGCCCTGCTCATGCTAAAGTTCGGCCATCTTTACAGGTCTTCCTACGTTTTACCAGATTGGAAAGGGCGTACAGGCGGCACACCTAGAATTTCACCAGGTATGCATTTTCTCCTTAGAGAACATGTTAGAATGTGAACGAAGGCACACCTGGGGGGTTCAGTCACTTGAGCGTCCAACTTCGGCTCAGGTCATGATCTCACAGTCCATGAGTTCAAGCCCTGCATCGGGCTCTGTGCTGACAGCTCAGACCCTGGAGCCTGCTTCAGATTCTGGGTCTCCCTCTCTCTCTCTGCCTCCCCACCACTCATGTTCTGTCTCTCTCTCTCAAAATTAAATATTTAAAAAAAATTTTTAATGTGAATGAGATAGAAATCTATGGGAAACTTCACTGTTTATATTTTCCCTCCCCTCCCCAATGTTGTAATTTTGAAAGATTTAAAACCTACAGAAATGTAGAAAAATGCTACAAAGAGCACCTATCTACCCCTCCCTGAGACTAAGGAACACTGGTGAATAACTGTCATATTTCATTACCTAATAAATAATAATCAGCGTGCCTATTTTCTGTTTTTGTATTATGTGCTTACTTTGGAAAGTAAGCAGCAAACACATACCCTTTGTTCCCCAAACCTTCAGCATGCATCTTTCAAGAACAAGGACATTTTCCAATGAAGCACAAATCAATGTTATAACCAAAAATTTTAACATCGATGCCATGACTTTACCTAATACACAGGCCACATTTAAAAGCCCCTCAAGATCCCAATAATGTTCTTTCAGCTCTGTGCTTTTCATCCAGAATGCAATCAAAATCACAAGGTGCATCATCTCCTTTACTTTTTAAATGTTTGTTTATTTTTAAAAGAGAGTGAGAGCATGATCACACGTAGGGGAGGGCCAGAGAGAGAGGGAGACACAGAATCCCAAACAGGTTCCAGGCTCCGAGCTGTCAGCACAGAGCCCAATGTGGGTCTTCAACTCACGAACCGTGAGATGGTGACCTGAGCTGAAGTCAGAAGCTTAGCTGACTGAGCCACCCCGGAGCCCCTCTTCTGTCTCCTCTGGTCGACAGCATTAGCCCATCTTTCTCTTTCTTCCAGGACAATGACACTTTCAAAGGACATTGTCCCCTGATTGCCCACCAACCTGCACTGCTCTCATTATTTCTCTTGATCGGATCTAACAATTTGACGTAAATATGATATATTTACTTCTTGCTGTGTCACATCTGGAGTTGTGTAATGCTAGATTGTCCCTAATAATGGTGATGTTCAAGTATCTTTCCTCCTTGACAGTTAGTAAATAATCTGTAGGGTCATAATTTGAGACTGAATATCCTACTTCCCAGAACCTTTCACCTATTAGCTCAGCATCCACTGACGATTCTGAAACAATTATACTGGCACTTGCAAAATGGTGATTTCATAATTCTCCTACATTTTTAAAAAGCTTATTTATTAATTTATTTTGAGAGAGAGAGAGAGAGAGTGAGTGAGTAGGATAGAGGCAGAGATGGAGGTGGGGAGAGAGTCCCAAGTAGGCTCTGAGCTGTCAGCACAGAGCCCATCATTGGGCTTGAACTCACAAACCAGGAGATCATGACATGAGTCGAAGTCAGACACTTAACTGGCTGAGCCACCCAGGCGCCCTCGCCTACATTTATTAGTTAGCAAGGAGACCCTCTCCCCAGGCTCACCTGTTTTTTTTTTTTTTAACTATTAATGTGAACTTATGAATTTATTTTTTAAAATCCAGTGTTTATTACCATCATTATTATTTTTATTATTTCAACTGCCCCCAAATTTGACCACGGGGAGTTCCTTTAAGGCAGCTCCTATAGTCTTCTGAAATGCCTTCATCATCGTCTGTGCATTTCCTTGACTTCTGACAAGATATTCTAGGCTTGCCTCATATTTCTGTCCCCTAGACTAGAATTAGCTGTTTTTGCAAGGAGTTTGTCTCCTTTTCATGGTAAACAGTATTTAGAAACTAAGATCTGGGTGCTAAGTATGCTCACTGCTACTGGAATATCACTGCTTCGAGGCTCCTTCATTGGTTAAAAGCAGGATATTTATTACTTTTCAATCACGAGTCCACGATGAAACTTATCATTCAAATCTCACACCATAGAGAGTGCTCTTACTTTCCCCATTGGGTATTTGTATCTCCCTGGTTACTAAGTGCACCGATGTATTTCCTCATTCTCTCCTACTAGCACACAAAGTAGGTTCAAAATTCCTCCACTAATAACACTAGCGCCCAGTGACAAACCTACTTAGTAGAGTCTGAGATTTCTGTAGCTCATCATCATTTTGGGAATATGTTCAACTAAAGGCATACAAAGAAATATATTCAAAAATTACTTGATTATTTAAAAAAATTTTTTTTCTTTGAGAGAAAGAAAGAGCATGAGCAGAGGAGGGGCAGAGAGAGAAGGAAAGAGAGAATCCCAAGCCAGCTCTGACCTGAACCGAAACAACGGACTGAGCCACCTAGGTACCCCCAGTCTCCACAATTTAAATATACTTGGACTGTACTCTCTAAATTCCATTAATTTTAGATATTACGTAGTTATTTCCTCCTTCATTATAGGATTTAGCTCTCTTATATTCCACCTCATCTCTTTCTCATCTTCTGTATCCTTAAATCATATATTTAGACTATTTTAACAACTAATGTCTAAATTATTACAGCTAGGTACACATTCATTCTTAAGTAATGCAGTATACCTATTTCCTTTTTTTTGGGTATTACTTGTCACTTTCCTGTAGTTAATAATTGCCTTTCTTTTTCAATTGCTTAGATTCCCTGCTACCAAAGCTCATCCTCTCCAGTAGCCTCTCCGTGCATTTCTTCTTTTTCTTCTTCTTTTTGTTTTTTTTTTAAGTTTATTCATTTGTTTTGAGAGAGAGAAAGCATGTGCAGGAACAGGGGAGGGGCAAAGAGAGAGGGAGAGAGAGAATCCCAAGCAGGCTCCCTGGTATCAGCACAGAGCCCGACATGGGGCTCGCTCTCATGAACAATGAGATCATGACCTGAGGTGAGATCAAGAGTTGGACGCTTAACCAACTGAGCCACCCAGGCGCCCTTAAGGGCATGTTTTCATATAGGAAAACATACCGTCCTGTTTCCCCCTGACTTCTAGATCTGTTCTTGAATGGGGATTCTCTTGGTCTGTTGCACAGACCTGGGTCTTCCCACGTTTATCATCCAGGGAATTCTCTTGGCTTTTCTCCCTCACTTCTGGCATCAGAGATCTGAGATCTTTCTAGAGCTACTTTCTCATTTAGGGAAAGTACATCTGCCAGGAGCTTCCTGCAATCCTTCCCTGCCCTCCAGTGTTTTTGATGATATACTAGATGCCATTCTGATCTCAGACCCTCCACTACCCCCTTCCACATACTCTAAGAAGCTTTCAGAAATTTCTCTTTACCTGTATGTTTTGAAATGTCATTATTCTGTGCCTTGACATGGGTCTTTTTCTCATTTATTAAGCTGGGAACCTAGGGGGTTCTTTCAATATGGTCATTCCTGTCTTTCAGTTTTAGGGAAACTTATTGCATTCTTTTCTTTGAAAATCCCCTTCCTCCTATTTTCTTATTGTGACATTCCTATTGTTTGGATCTTGACGAATCCTCTAATTTATATATCCTGCTTTGTTTTGGCTCTAATTTCTGGAAGGTTTCTTCAATTTTACCTTCCAGTCTCTGAAAGTGCACTGGGTGGCCAATGGTCCTTTTTGTTTGTCACTTTTTCCACAGATAGCTTCTCACAGGTCTTCCTTTCACAGAGATATAGGAAATAATTGAAAGACATAAGACAATCTAATGATAAGACATTAAGTGCAGCCATTGTGCATTTGTCCCTAGCTACAATTATTTAGTGTAGAAGGTCCACGTGCCAAGCATTTCTTCCGGGAGCTCAATGTGATGACAATACTTTCTTCTGTTAATGACAATGTATACGCTTTTAGCATTTTCTGAACTTCATACTGCTGGGAATCAACGGCTGTAATCAAACAGTCCTCTAGAATACATATGAACCTTTTCCAATTCAGCAGGCCCGTGAGGAACCTCACGATTCTGAAGGAAACATGAAAGGCTGGGAAATCGCTTCAGATGATTTCAGTGAGACAGAGACAGAGAACATCTCAGTGGTCCCCACGGGAAGACCTGCGGGCCAGGAGTGACCTGTTGTCTCTGAGCTCTTCACCTGCCCTTCCTCGCTCTGTTGTCACGCTGGGTGTGGCGTCTGCGAACCCCACTCTTCCCGAGTTCCCTTGCCAGCTACCGTCCTGTATCATTCTGCCAGGAGATCAGAAAGCAGGAAGAAGGATGCAGGCAGTCTTTCTTCCTCTTCTCCCCCATCTGCCTCTCGTGGGGTCTCTGCGAGTCTCCTCAGTGTCCCCTCCCTCGCAGCCCCAGCACCAGCAGGGCGGCCCTTCTGGGGTCTGGTGTCCCTCCCTCGTGGTCCTGCTGTCCCAGCACTGGCTGGACAGCGGTCCCTGGAGGGCAGCGGTGAGGATGCTCCCGGCTCTGAGCACACTTCCACGCCTTCCTTCTCCCACATCTAGAGCGGTGGCCACCACACACCACTTCCGGATTCCTCCACCCTCCCCTTTTTATTCTCTCGGTCTTTCTCACAGTCTTGCCAACACAGTCTCTGCCTCCTCTTTGTGAAATACCTAGTATGGTTGCTCTTTTTCCTGACTAGCCCCTGATGCACTGAGCCTCCCTGAGGAATTAAAACAGGGTTTCAAGCCTCTACAAGTGCTCATTTCCAGAATGGGCTAAGGGCACAACACCTCCTCCATGGCTGTGATCGCAACGTATAGCCTGACTTTAACTGTTTCGACAGCGTCAGCCGTGTCTAGAAGACGGCGAGGCGACCCCGCTGCGCGCTCCTGAATGAAAGAGGGTGTCCATCAGTTTCCATACTGAGTAGCCACACACGACAGATCCTTCTCCGTAGAGACTGACGGACACCAGAATGGCTGGCACACCGCTAAGATGACCACGGAACAAAACCCAAAACGTCTTCTATAAGGAAATGAAGCCGGGTTGGGAGAAGGCGGCTTCCGTCTGCAGTCACGCAAGAACACAGACATGCGGCAGCGCGCAGGGGCTAATTCACTAGCTTCGACGCGCTTGAAAACGAGTCATGGAAATGGCAAGAAAATGTATACAAAAGGTATTTTTACAAAGTAAGTTGTGGAGTAGATCACAAAGCCATGATACAACGATGTCTGTAAAAACGTACTTCCTGGACTATTCCTGTCTTCCGTTCCACTGGGACGGCTCCATGCGCCGTGGCACAGCGAGGAGACAGAGTGGCTGGCTGGGACATGGAACAGAGCAGAGGACAGGGCTCCGTGGACACCGGCCGAGGGGAGGAGGGGACTGAGAGGGACGCCTCTGGGGAGTGTACTCATGTCTGAGGCGATGAACAGAGATGAGCAGCGGGGGGAGGAAGCCTGGAAGTCTGAAAACGTTCCTGAAAGAAAATAGCAAAGAAGAAGAAAGGACGAGAAAGAGAGAGCAGGGAGTGTGGGGCACACAGGGAGAGCCCAGCACCCACAGCCAGAAATGCACTTTCAAGACTGAGGGGTCAAGGCTCCACTGACTGTCAGAGTCCAGGGCCCATCAAGGCGAGCCCCCGTGGGGGATGGCTGTGCTCCAGGGACGTGAGCTCAGAGAGAATGACACTGGACCCTTGAACAATGAGGGGCTGAACGCACCCTTTGACTCCCCCAAATCTTAACTACTAATAGACTACTGCTGACCAGAAGTGTCCCTGACGACGCAGTCCACTAACACATGTTCTGTGGGGTGTATGCACTCTCTACTATAGTCTTACAGTGAAGTAAAGCTACAGGGAAGAAAACGTTATTTGAAATGTCGTAAGGAAGAGGGGTAGCTAGGTTGGGGAAGCGTCCAACTCTTGAATTCGGCTCAGCTCATGATCTCACAGTTGGTGAGATGGAGCCCTGAGTCGGGCTCTCTTTCTCCTTCACTCTCTGCCCCTCCGCAGCTCACACAGTCTCTCTTTCTCTCAAAATAAATAAACTTAAATAAAATCCAAAGGAAGATAAAGCATACTCTACAGTACTACATTTATTGAAAAAAATCTACATGTGAGTGAACCTCCGTAGTTCAAATCCATGCTACTCGAGGGCCAAGCGTGTTGATGGCATCCTCCTGGGGGAAATCCAGACCTGAGGCCAGACTTGGAACCTTCGTGTGGAGCAGAGATATTACCGTTGTGGGAGTTACTACCCTCGGAATAAACCCATCAGCCCAGGGAGGTAAGTTTGAATAGAAGAGCCTCGAATCTGTGAGCAGAAATTCTCCAAAAGAATCACCTTTCACTGCCTACAAACCAGACGGTGGAGGGGGGGGGGGGGGAGGAGTGAGGGGGAGGGAGAAGGAGGAGTATTTAAAGTCTAGCACATCTGGGTATTAAAATTGACTGAAGCCAGCACCTGCCACCAAAAAATGCAAGACACAGCTAAGAAATACAGAATGGGAAACATCACAGAAGCGGTTCCACAACATTTAAAAACAGGAAGAAGGAAAGAGAAGCAGAGTTGAAAAGACAGGCAGAAGAGAGGTAAATCTGGGTCACAAAGGGGACGACCCTTGTTTGGAAGCACTGGCAGTCTGACCTTGCCACGGCGCGGTTAGTATTAATTAAACAGACTCGATGTCGCAGTTAGGGGTGCCTGCTGCCTAAGCAAAGGGAGAAAGCGTGTCCCCTGACTCTCAGGGACTCCATGACCTATAAACAAAGCGGAAGTCGGGGTAGCAAGGCGGGGCAAGAGCATTCCTGATTCATCCAGCATAGATATGCTGAACAGAGTCGTGTTTCTGAAGTTACAGGAAGAGTATAATGCCAGAGGGCTGATGACTGGAATCGAGAAGTCTCTGTAAATGGAACATTCCAGGCATAAAACTTTCCTTCCGGGTTTCAAAACACAAATTGCCAATATTTTGGACAAAGGAATAGATCAGCAATCAGGGAATTGTGCTTTACTAATATTAACAGGAATGTCAAAAGTGAGATTCAGCGACAGCAATGCTTAATTCATCTACATTTTACTTGTGAGATGTTCTCTAGTTTTTGAAGGCATTTTTGTTCCTTTTGCTATTTAGCTTAGGCAAATTTGTATAGATATAATTAAGATTCTGTTACGTCCTCACATAAAAAACGGTCATATGGAACAGTATTGTGCATTATTTTATAAAGATGCCAAGGGATTTCAGAAATTATGTTATTATACCTTTGCCATAATTTCATGAAATCAAATTTTATTTGTTTAAAAAATTTTTTTAATGTTTTATTTGTTTTTGAGAGAGAGACAGCATGAGCAGAGGAGGGGCAAAGAGATAGGGAGACACAGAATCTGAAGCAGGCTCCAGGCTCTGAGCTGTCAGCACAGAGCCCAACACAGGGCTCAAACCCATGAACCATGAGATCATGACCTGAGCCGAAGTTGGACGCTTAACCAACTGAGCCACCCAGGTGGCCCTTAATTGTCTCATAAATAAGAAAAACTTATTATGGTTAAATGCACATGCCATGAAGTTCACCATGTGAGCCATCTGTAAGTGTGCAGTTTGGTGGCACTGATCTCATTCACCATGTTGTGTGACCATGTTTATTCATTCTTAAAAGTGACCTTCTGAGGTTTCTTTTCATTTCTCTGCATATTTACAGGTAAGAAGCAATGCCAGACAAATGCCAATGCAACTGTGGAAACGCTTAGAACCATATCTACAAGAAACTTTGAAAATATATAACACTTTTCAGAAATCCAAAAGTCATTTTGCAAGGGACTATTGCGTTGAGGGCCACAGCCTCTGATGAGCGTGAATAAGCCTGTGGAGGAACACGTCGAGGCTGTTCTGGAGACAAAAGGCCGATACGGGTCCAGCCCCAACGTGCAGGGCCCCAGCGACGCGAGGTGCCTGCCTCGGGAGGCGGCCTGGGTCACGGGCCACTGAGACTCAAGCCCAATACAAAGATCATTCTGCTGCTAATCCGGAGAAATTGATCTCACTGTTCACACTCACGGAGAGAGAAAACTCATCAGTGATTGAAAATGAGCCCCAAATCAATTTTTCTCAGGAATTTAACGCTGCTTTAACGGCTGGAAGTCGTCACGATTGCTTGGCTCTGAGCCAAAAATCAGACACCGGGCCACCGGTGAGGCTCTGCTGGAACCGATGAGGGGGTCTCTAAAGCTGTCATTAATGCAAAAACACCTAGAGTCGGGCTCTTTCAAGGTTCGTGTCTGGCGGATAACACTGTGTCTCCAAGGGGTCTGGTGAGGGAGAATGATCTATTTATTTTTTGAATGCTACAAATTCCCTTAAACTATCCTCCTACTTCCTTTAAACACACCCTGTTCCAATGGGCCAATGGATGCCAGCGGGGCAGACTCTCCGCACCTTCGGCACTGCCTGTCCCAAGCTGTTTTCACACAGCTCCGCCATGCAGCGCGCTGCCGGACGAGGGCAGATCCAAGTGGGGACTCACGGGCAGAACAAGTGTGTCCGCAGGAGGTGCTGTGGACAGAGTCAGACATTACTGCGGCCACGTACGAGTTACTATGATCTCTTTTGTTTTAATGTCTATTTATTTTTGAGAGACAGAAAGAGAGGGGGAGAGATAGAGAGAAAAGAGACACAGAACCTGAAGCAGGCTCCGGGCTCCGGGCTGTCCGCACAGAGCCCTATGCAGGGCTCTAACCCATGAACTTCGAGATCACGACCTGAGCCGAAGTCGGACGCTTAACTGACTGAGCCACTGAATTTTAGGATTTCTGAAACTATGACAACTTTTTGTTTGTTTGTTTCTATTTGACTCTATTTCGCGATGGTTACCGCTTCTCACAGCGAATGTTCAAGTGAACCTGTCCCATTCTCTGTGCACACACTGAAAAGTGGCTGAGGCTAGGGGGCTGCCTAACAGAGTGGACACAGGAAACCAGGATGGTAATTTGCCTTTTTCTTTTCTTTTGAGAGAGAGAGAGACAGCACACATGCATGAGCTGGCAAGAGGGGAAGGAGGAGAGAATCCCACACACTCAGCGCAGAGCCTGAAGCAAGGCTCGATTCCATGACCTGGGAATCATGACCTGAGCCAAAATCAAGAGTCAGACACTCAACCGACCGAGCCCCCTGGGTGCCACCGTAAGTGGGTGTTTGAATTTGTGTTTCGATACAACATGAAAAAGATAATCTAACTCTGAACTGCTGTGACCTTAACAACCTTAAAACCAGCTACTGTCCTGTTTACAGTTGTAACATTTAAGAGGGGAGAGGGGTGAACAGCAGTACTAAAAACTTAACTCTTAGAGACTTTTTTTCAAGAAATTAAAGAAAAATGCCTACTAACTCTCTTCTAAAACCATGACTAAAAATAGCCCAACTGGAGAGAAAAGTGTTAAGAATCTCTTTCTGGCAACTCCTTCCTTTTGAACCCAGAACCTTGGAGTGACTCCCATCATCCTGTTCCTTTGTTTTCCTATTTGGGTACAGACTAAAATCCGCCAAACTTTCTCTGTAGCTTCCATTAAAATGTCCCCCTTTCTTGTTTTGTTCTGATGAGAAAAACTATGCGCGCTGCTGAACAACACTGACAGCCAAGATGGCAACACGCGGCAGGCAGCAAAAGTCCCTGTTTGGGTAGGATTTAATTCTGCATTTAAAAAAAAAAAATTAATTTATTTACTTTGAGGGAGACAGACAGACAGAGAGAATCTCAATCAGGCTCCCAGCTGTCAGCACAGAGCCCAATGTGGGGCTTGAACCCATGAGCCATGAGATCACGACCTGAGCCGAAACCAAGAGTCGGACGCTTAACCAACGGAGTCATCCAGGCACCCCCAGAACCCAAGTCTTTGGTTCCTTTCAAGTTACAAATCTAAAAGAAAATCAGCATACGAATGAGGAGCACTGGGGTGTAATGACGAACCCCTGAAGGGCTAGGCAGGGCTGGGGTGCGCTTCCCCACCTTGGGTAGCAGACAACACAACGGAGGTGAAGTTTGCCTTGAGTATGCAAAACGTACTCGTGAGAGGCGGTCCCTCTAAGCCCAGCCTGCGCTTGCTGGTCCCACAGGGTCGGCTGAAAGCACGTGACATCACTGGCGAACAACCATTCCCCAGAAAACACGCACAGACACGCACGTCAGGAGTGGCACGTGTAATTATGGGCCCGTAACCACGGAGGCCGCTCTTGGAAATCACATCTTATCTTTCCAAACCACACCAAGCGAAAACAATAATCAAAAAGCGGTTCTACTTGATGATCAGCCCTGACCCCTGATGACAGCCTCGCGGGAGAGTACAGAGGCGTGGAGGCCCCGGAGGCGTCGAGGGGTGGCCCCGAGGATGTCAGCCCCTATCCATCACCTTCCATTAAATAAAGGTCTTCCAATTTTGTGCTTCTCTCAAAGGCTTCGTTTTGCCCGGATTAAGACGAAGCATCAACATTCGAACTTACTGCTCCTATTTCTGCTTCCCGAATAAATGCTGTTCGCGGCAAAACGGGCTTTTCCACATTCGGGACTCACAATCGAAGCGGACAACAGGGATGTGGTCACACACACAAGACATCCGACTGCAGACGTCTCATGTGTGCATTATACACGTTTCATGACTGACCGCAGGGCCCGGATGGGGGGGGGAACTGAAGGGTGCCCGGCAAAGGAGAGGTTGTGAGCCAAAGGCCCCTAAGACGAGTCTGGGGGCCATCGCGGCATGTGCATGGAGTGCTACGGTCTTCTCTTGGGTTTTAGAAGCAGGTGTCCGGTGAGCTCTGCACGCCACGGTTTTACTACTTGGTATCTATCATCTCCATGACGGAGAGAAGTCATTTCGTCTAACACGCAGCAGATGGGTAAAAGGAAGGGAAACAAGTTTTAAACCAGCCGAGAAAAGCATGTTTAAGAAATAAGGGCGCCTCACGCAGAGAGACCTGTCTTGTTTCTCTCCGCAACGCTGACAGCTGGGTGGATGTTTGCTGTGTTCGTACCGCAGAACCAGACGACGCGGGGCCACCGTGTGTATAAAAGTGATCACGTGCTTTTTTGTACCGATAAACAGACTTCGTCATTATGATTTTTAATGGCTACATAAATAGGACAAGGGCCGGAAACACAGTGCTAAGAACATCAAGCGATCGAACAGGGAAGAGAAAGATTTCAGTGTTATTCCCAACCGGGCCCTGGAACTGACGGACGGGTGGGAACAAGAGGTCCCTGCGCGGTGCACCGGGACATGTTTTATTTGGCCCGAGTGGAAATTTTGTTAAATGCTAATTTACTGTCAACACTAAAATATGGGGCGATTTTACTTGAAGATGCAGATTTCAGGCTTCTGTTAAGAAAACAAGCAGACGGGGGTGAGGCACTGCATCCCCGACCTGGCGTCAGTTGCTGTTTACTCTCCCGTCGGCCACCGGAGGACATCCCGGCGGCCTGCTTCATTGTGAGGGTCCCGTCTGGCCTCCAAAAGCATCGGAAGGGATGAAGGAGACTTTGAGCAGGAAAAAAATTGGAAGCAAGCACAGAAGAGGAAGCTGCTGGGGGTGGTGGGTGGGGGCGCAAGGTCACAAGTGTCCCCAGACTCAGCACAGACTGTGGGGGGGGGGGGCGGAGCTGGGGGCCGGGCAAGAGAAGCTAACAGGCAGGAGGCAAAGAACAGACCTTGAGCTTCAGGTGAAGTCCGGGTCTGAGACGCACAACGCCTAGCTGGCCATGAAGCCGTCAGAGCGAGCAGGTTAAGAAGCTTCAAGAGTAAGTGTCAGAACAAAAGGGTGGAGGACTGAGCCCCAAGCATTGTCTCCAGGAGAGGCGGGAAGAGGAAAAGCAACGCAGGCCTGAAGGGGGCTGGGCTTGCAGCCTGGACCCCCACCCCTGGGCTGGCCCCGCCCTGCCGGCCACGCCCCATTTCTTGCTTGGGAGGCCAACGGTCATCTCCTGGCTTCGTGCTTCCTGCAGACCTCCTGCCTGGGATGCTAACCCACCTCCACCTCCGTCAGATTCCCACTCAGCTTTCCAGAACGAGGGGCCCCCATGAGGGTGCTTCCACCGCATCCCGAGAACACCCGGGGGCTTCCTCGGGGGGGGCCTGAGCTTGCGGTCTCCCTCTCTGGCCGACTGCTCCCCAGGCCGGCCGCTTCTCCTTCTCCTCAGTGTCTGGCAAACACCAGAACAAAGGAAGAGAAGGGCTGAGCAGCTGGGGCGGCAGCGTGGATTTTGGGATGACAGCGTGTCACAGGAATCAAGGAAGAAGAGGGATTCTAGAACCTTCTAGAATACCAGAAGCCATTCAAGGGCAGCACGCAGGGAAGAGTGGCCCTGGATCTTAACAACATGCCGTCGCTACGGAGTCCGAGTGGGGGCTGGAAAATAATTTGGCAATTAGCTAGCAACCCGGCTCCCAGCTGGGGCCTCCGTGCATCTGCTTGGGAAATAGGTAATGTTGCTATAAGTAACGGGCATGTTTCATTTTGTCTTCTCTTTTCCCGGCTGTCCAGATCCAACCTCTCGTTCCGTTCTGAGGGAGCTCCTATCACGGGGACTTCAACGTGGCCAGGTTCCTCCCTTGCCTCGGGGCCCCGGCCTCCTCTCTCTGCTCTGGGCTCCAACCCCCTCCTTATCAGGGCCCCCTCGAGGCAAGACAGCCAGACCCAGTCTGTGGTTCTAATCCTGGGAGCATCCTAGCTGAGACCCTACAGGACAGGGAAAAATCCTACCGTCCTCAGTAGACAGTACTTCTGTCTGATAGGATGTTGCGAATGACACCAAGAGGAGAAAGGGCTTGTAGGGAGATGTTAGAGACAGAAAGGTTAAAGAGAGGGTCCTGATACCACTTTGTCACAACACTGTGGCTAGGAAAAGTGACAGGAGACGCTAAATTATTAGGACAGAAATAGATTTTCCTTAAAATGTGAATAAATACTTAAACTACAGAAGGGCTGCGGCACTGATTGCCTCCGGCCAGCCGGCCCCGAGCTGGGGCGCTCACGCCGCTCTGAGGGAACAGTGTCAGGTGCAGACAGATGTTCTAGCACGCACCGCTCTACAGGGCTGACACACGTCTTCCCACCTTCCCTGGGCAACTCCGTCCTTCCTTTCTCCCCGCCTCACGTGGGATCACAGAATGTGCACCCTTAGTTTGGGATGTCACTCTGCCAGAGCCCGGGGAAGTCTGTCCCCCTCACTCCTCAGGCCTCTGCCCTGTGCTGCGTCCTCTTGAACACGGGGGCCCCTAGGCTGACTGCGATCCTTCTCCCCCTGGGCTCTCCGCAGTCCCCGGGACCTTCTCCTCCGCTCTACGGTGCCCGGGGCAGGACGTGCGAGCGCCCACCCGCCTTTCGGCTCCTGTCATGGAGCCCAGGCCCTGGCACTCATCGTTAACAGGGAAGAAGGAAGAATAAGCAGATGGGAAATGCACCTTAAGGACAAGGTGGCTCCCCTCCCATTTGTAAGTTTATTTATTTATTTAAGACAGTACGAACAGGGGAGGGGCAGAAAAGGAGGGAGACCGAGAAATCCCAAGTAGGCTCCGCGCTGTCCATGCAGAGCCCAATGTGGGGCTTGCACTCACGAAACCGTGAGATCCATGACCTGAGCAGAAACCAAGAGTCGGGGACTCATAGATGGAGCCGCCCCCCACGGTGGCTTTGACGTCTGACGTGCATCAGCGGAGGAGCAGGCATTTCTCCATAGACACTGAGCAAAAGACAACACTGGGGAGAGACACAGACACGGGCGTGTGTAAAGAAGACGGGCGCTGAAGGATTTAACCGGATTGTCCCAAAGCAGGAGGATAAAGCAGCAGATGACAGGCCGGAAGAATATTCCTGAGAAGCAGTGAGAGAAATAAAAGAAGGCGCCTCACTATTCTTCTGCCGCATAATCAGATCTCCAATTATCTGTGCTTGCGGCAGGTTTTAAAGACAATCCTTGAGAGACTGTACTGTCTCCAGGGCCAGTGAAATAAACCAGACAACTCAACGCAGTGTCCTATCTATGTCCTGTCAGGTTCCGAAGAGCTAATAGGGGAGAAAGTATGTTCCTGCCACGCAAAGGGACGGCGGCGCCTTCCGTGTCCACTGCAGGTGGCACTTACCCAGTTCATGCCTGGGAATGGCTTCGGCCACAAGATTACCAATTTCAGTTTATTTGAAAGAAAGCAACTCTGTTTCTAATTCGATGAGGACGTAAACCTCCTAGCTTCAGAATATCGCTGCCCAACTTGCTCAGGTCGTAACTACTCTCGTTAAAAGCCCTTCCGCACGCTGCCTTCCTCTGAGTCTTATTTAATGAAGGCGGCTCTCGGCATCCGACTGGAACCCACGCTTTCGCAGCGCTGGCGTGTGCGGAGCAGGCGCTAGAACCAGTCCTGCGCCCCCCGCCATCCCCCCATCTGCAGAACAGCCATTATCCCCCGGTCATTACTCCCCTGGCTTCATGAAGAAGGAAGCGGGGCCTCAGAGAGGGCAGGTGGCTCTCTGAGTCACGGGGCCCCGACTGGCCGCACCCACGCTGTGACCCGGCTCTGGCTCCGCACCCACACAGTGGCTTCCCTGAGCCCCGCGCGTGCGCTCCAGAACGTGCTGGAGGGTGACACCCAAGGGTTCCAGGTTGAGGCGGTGCCAGCGCGATGTCAGCGGGGCTGATTCTCAGCACATCGCTGCGATGCTGCTCAGACCACAATCGTGTGCTTAGACAACATTACGTAATAGTCAATATGCTGAGAAGGAACAGTGCCCCTCAGTCCGAGTCATTCAGAACACTCAGTCTGGCCTCTCACAATTGGCTCTGTCCGTCAGACTCAGACGAGGCTCTATTTTGAATTCTAATGAGGACGAGGCACTCTGAATATTGAACCGTGGTCACAAAGATCCTGCTTTCATGCAGACGTCCCGATACAAGTAACAGATCGGAGAGTATGCATAGGTACCCACGGAAAAGACCAGTCTGATCCGTGTTTGGAAGCGGGACAAAGACAGTATTGCTTTCGACTGGATGCAGTTTTGGGGGGTGGGGGGTGGGCAAGGAAAAGGGAGGAAGAGCCGCCCAAAGATCTCGGTAAAATTTTTGCAGCCCGGGCTCCTGAGTGAAAGGTTCACAAAGAGGTGCTTGAATCCTTTGTTACCAAGCGCCCAGACAGATTCATCACCAGGCCCTTCTGTGCGGCCGCCTCGCAGCTCGGTCTGTAGGAAGAACTGGAGATGCCTTCACTGCGGAAGTGTCTGTGACTTATATATGTATCAGGTCGGCAAGACAGACACACTGAGGGCAGGGAGACAGAAGGCCGTTTCATGATCACGATCTGCTTCTGCACGTGAACTGACGGTGTGCTGGCCGGTGCCCTCGGCTCGCTTGAGCCCCCAGAGCTAAACAAACGGAGTGCGAAGTGAACGGTAACCCAGGGACACCGAGGCCCTCCCTGAACTCCTACCCCCCAAACAGTGAATGCAGCTCGCAGCTTCCTGTGCGTGCCAGCTTTCGTGGAAATGATCGGTTGAGCCTTGTGTGTGTGAGAAGGGCCAGGGATCAACTCTGCTCTATGTCCCGAGGCTCCTGGAACAAGCCCTCACCCCCCACAAGACCCTCCTTCCTTCCTTCCTTCTGTAGAGAGAGAAGAGCACGAGCAGGAGAGGGGCAGAGGGAGGGAGACAATCTCTGTGCTGAGCGTGGAGCCTAATGTGGGGCTCGATCCCATGATCCTCGATCAGGACCTGAGCTGAAATCAAGAGTTGGATGCTTAACCAAATGAGTCACCCTGGAGCCCCAAACCTTTCTTATGAAGGTCCTAATGTAAGCTCCGTGGCTCCTGGATATCTTGTAAATGCCAGCTAACGCTTACGGAAAGGGAATTTGGTTTATTTATTTCTGTTTTGTGCCTGTCGCTTGGTTGATTCTCTTTGCTTCTACTGCTGCCAAATATGTCCACTGGGTTTCGAATTTCAGGTTTTATTTTTTTTTTTCCTATGAGCTAGATTTTGGTCCTTTTTCAAATTTTCTGTTACTTTTTATAGTTTCCTAATTTCTGAAGATCCTTTCAAGCCTGTCATTTCTTTCATTAAATATAAGAAGCATAGTTAATTTTATCATCCGTGCCTGATAATTCTAATACTGCGAGTTGGTGCAGATTGATTTCTGTGGTCTGTGGCTGGTTCAGGCTCATGTTGTGTTGTCTCCGTGTCTGCTAGATTTTTTTTTTCCAGTATTTGTCATTTTTTACAATGTTTTTGTTTTTGTGAAACAGAGAGGGGAGGGTCAGCAGGGGAGGGTCAGAGAGAGTGAGGGAGACACAGAATCTGAAGCAGTTCCAGGCTCTGAGCTGTCAGCACAGAGAGCCTGATGTGGGGCTCAAATCCACGAACTGTGAGATCATGACCTGAGCCAAAGTCAGACACTTAACTGACTGAGCCACCCAGGCGTCCCTACCATTTTTTAAAATTTATTTATTTTTGAGAGACAGAGAGCGAGAGAGAGAACCAGTAGGTAAGGGGCAGAGAGAGAACAAGACCCAGAATCCAGAGCAGGCTCCAGGCTCCGAGCTATAAGGACTCTGTCTGTGCTGACAGCTCAGAGCCCGATGTGGGGCTCGAACTCACAAACCATGAGATCATGACCTGTGCCGATGTCAGATGCTCCTGGTAGGTTATCTTTGACTGTGTGCCGGGCACCGCCCCAAAATTTTTGATTTGGGTTGATAAATACACCCTCCTCCAGACAGGCGTTTCATTGTTTTTTTATCAGGCGCCTGTTGCTCTAGCACATGAATCTGCCCTGAACCAAATACCGGGGATGGGGTCCCCAGGCCCTGCTGAGTACAGATGCCCATGATGCCAACCCTTCTGTGCCCACAGCTTGTCAGGGACTGTGGTTTTGTCCTTGTCCTTGTCCAGTCTTCTCGGTGCCAAGGGCACCTGACTTCTGGTTCACTTTTACTCTAAGGGCGTAGCTCTTTGGGGACCTGCTTCAACGGGGGAAGGGGTTACACTTCTCAACTGGGGTGGGTCCAGGACAGTAGCTTCTACCCCACTCGCCTGCCTCTCTTGCCATAGAAATCCCTGACTCCTGCCCACAGATGGGCTTCATTGGGAAAATAATCAGACTGTTCGACAGTACTAAGAGCTGAAGGACTGGAAGCAAAACGAAAGGACAGGTTCAGATGGTGGTCCCTTGAAAAATGAGACACTGAATTACTATTTGATTCAACTATGTGACTTCCGAGCAGGACCCGAACTGGATGCTTGTAAGCCTACATTACAGTGACCTCATTCACCACAAGGGCCAAATGTCCACTGACAGAGAAACAGACAAAAGGTGGTGTATACACACACACACACACACACACACACACACACACACACTGGAATACCATTCAGCCTAAAAAAGGAAGGAATTCGTGACACACACTAGAGCAGAGAGGACTATTGAAGACGTTATGCTGAGTGAAATAAGCCACACACGAAAGGATAATTCCTATATGAATTTTCTCATATGAGGTGCCTGGTGGCAGCAAATTCACAGGAGAAGAAAGTAGAATAGTGGCTAATGGGGGCCAGCTGGAGAAGAATGGGGGTTAGTGCTGAATGGGGACAGAGCAACAGCTGGGGAGGATGAAAAAGTTCTGGAGACGGACGACAGAGACATTGCAGGACAACGTGAACGTAGTTATTAACGCTGCAGACCTGCACCCTTAAAAATGGTTACCATGGCAACTTTTGTGTTATGTACAGTTTTCCATAATAAAAAAGGTTTTTTTAAGTTAGGTTGGTTTTGGCAAAGCTGCTAGACCCACTCAGTAAATTCCACGGGGTGTCATAATTTCAAACAGGCTCCATACTGATCCATGGAAGACCCAGAAGTTAACTGCAGGTGTCATTAAAGAGTCTGTCCCGTCTAGAGTGTTGGAGGCTACAGGATACACCTTGATCAGAATGCAGAAACTAGCGCTGCTTGCCAACAAACACAGATATCATTACAGACTTCCCTACAAAAAATGTAAATGCAATAAATTTTCCTTTTAAGGTACGGGACATCAGACATGCCGTAAGGTCAGTTATTTGGATGTGGATCTACACTACTTATGACACTGCTTAGCAAAATACCAGGGGAAAAATTGACGGGATAAGAGAAAGAATTCTCTTTAAACTACTTCCACTGGAAGAATAAAGAAATGTCTATCTATTTAACAATGCTGTACTATCGGACTTCTCCCTTCAGAGTCCCTAAGTATATGGTTTACCTAACACAGGTTTGACCTGTGCAAGTTGACTTATGCATGGATTTTTGTCAAAACTATGTGCAGTACTGTAAATGTACTTTCTCTTACTTACGAGTTTAATGTCTTCTTTAGCATACGTTACTGTGAGAATACAGCACATAATACGTGTAACATAAAAATATGTGTGAACGGTTTATGTTATCCATAAGGCTCCTGGTCAACAGTAGGCTATTAGTTGTTAAGTTCTGGGGGGAAGTCAAAAGGTATATGCAGGGGGCGCCTGGGCGGCTCCGTCAGCTAAGCATCTGACTTCAGGTCAGGCCACGATCTCACAGTGCGTGAGTTCAAGCCCAGAATCAGGCTCTCTGCCATCAGCAGAGCCTGCTTCAGACTCTCGGGTTCCCTTCTCTCTCTGCCCCTTCCCTGCTTGTGCTCTCTGTCTCCTTCAAAATAAACAAATAAACTTAAAAAAAAAGTATATGCAGATTTCTGCCTGCACATGGGGTCAACATGCCAACCTCCACATTCTTCCGGTACCAACCACAACTCTGTTACGGATTATATATAACTACGTATAAATGACGCATGAGATAGATTTACACTTAACTTATTTTAAAAATACCAAGATTTAAAAACATGCATTTTAGTGATTATGGGAGTCTCTAAATTTCTTCTACTAAAATAACAGAGTTCAAGTCAGAAGATTTTATGCACATTTCTGGGTATAAACACCAACACTAAGCAATGCTGTAAAATAAGAACCCAGCAGCATGAGGGACACGTCCCTTTACGACTTCACGAGGAACACGAGCGGAGGGCCACCGCTTCGCAAACACAGACGGCTCACGCACACATCTATACACACGGCCACTCCACACCAACAGGGGCTTCGTGAATGCTTTGCACATCAGATAGACTTCAAGAAAGCTGTCCCTGAGTCGGGATGCGTGTTCCTGCTTTAGACGCACAGAGACGGTAGCTAATACTTGCTCCCAGCTCACTATGGGCCAATATTGCACTAAGTGCTACGAACCCGGGTCTATGTATATATCTGCATCTACATAAACCTGTATCTATGTGTATATCCGTATCTACATCATCTGTATCTAAACCTGTATCTTTGTCTTTATCTGTATTAATTCATTTATTCCTTACAAAATGCTCTCAGGTATGTACCATTAGCATTCCCATTTCGAAGATGGGAAGACCGAGGCAAAGGGGAACGTGGGCTTCTCCAAGGTCACACAGCTGGTGAGGGGTGGCACCGGGACGCAAGTCCAGGCTCTAGGGCCCCACTCTTGACCACGCAGGGCCCCTCCATGTAAACATGGACAGTCAGGGAAGATGGCCAGCAGTAGATACTACAGCTGTTCTACACAGTTTAATGTTGATAACCAGGTTATCCACTCTTTCCCAGGTGAGGAAACTGAGGCCTGGCAACACTAGGTTCTACAGAGATCAGGGCAGTTAGAGATGGAGGTGGGAGGAAACCTGCATCCCCCCGTGTCTGCAGCTTCAGGATCTGGGGCCGGACAAGGTCCCCGTGGAGAGAAGTCACACGAGAAGGTTGGTCAAAAGCAAGGACGTGCTGCCTTCGTAGGGGACAGAAGCTCGGGGCGGCTGCTGTCCGGTGGGTGAGAATTCGGGGCTGGGGAGAACAGACATGCGCGATCACGGGGGAGCAGGGAGGTCCCTCAGGTCCTAGGGCCCGTGGCTGCTGTCCTCAGGCACCCTGCTCTCCCGGACCCCCGTCGAAGCGGCACACCAGGTGGAGAGGGAACGCCTCTCAGACTGTACATCGCCGGCGACCCTCACAGAGGGTCCTCATTCTAAAACCGGGTATGGACCAGAGGGACCCATTACAGATCCTTTCATAGCGAAAGGGCTAAGACGCAAACCCTGTGTTCCGATCACCAGTGTTCTGAGTGCTATTATACTTTCGTTTATAATAAAGGCTTTGGCTTTATAAACCTGGTGCACCTTTGCCGGATGAAGTTCCCAGTAGCAATCGCATTGGTCGGTCCTACTACCACAGCCATTCATCATCACTTACCTCCGGGCGAAGCACCATCCACAGGCAGCGCAGAATTCAACCCTCACAGAAATCGGCATCGGAACTTCGGAAGAATAGCATGTACCCATGTTGGCATCGCTTGCCATCCTTGTGAAATAATGACCATCCATTCTGGCCCTACTTCATCAGAATCCCTAGGGAAGGGCCAGCGGGTCAGTGTTTCGAGAGCCGCGCCAAGTGATTCCTGACTCGGCATGGACAGCCCCACTTGATGCACAGAGTACTAAGCAGTGAAGTGACTGCCAAAGATGAACATCACTAAATACAGGGTGTGAACTCAACCAGACTCCTGGGCTCTTAACCGCTCTGGAGTTTCAAGCTTCAACCATCAAGCTTACGACTAGAGAAAAGGCACAAAGTCAGCAAGCGCGCCTCCAACGCCTGTGATGATCTACCAGCAGCGATCTGCCTACCCTCCCACGATTTCCCAAACTGGTGTTCTCTGTAAGCACACAGAGACAGTTCCTATTTTGAATTTAAAAAAAAATTAAGGGCGCATTATAGTTCTACGCTCGTAATCACTCACTTCATTTTCACAAGATTTGGGTCGCTCCTAGTGATTTCAATGCCTCATCAAAAGGGACTGTTTGCAACAAAAGAGCAACCAAATCCCTGTGGCGATGAGACAAACGAGGCAACTGAAAGCAGAGGAAATGCACAAGTGATGACGGGAGGCAGAACCGCAAAAGCAGAGATCTTTACCGCAAGACGTTGACCTTCTGTCCACAAGGTTTATACGCCTGGTCTCCGTGCGGAGCTTCCCGTCTGTGTTCTCCACCAGGTTGGCGAGGTCATCAATTATCTCTAGAAAGGAAGACAGAGATGCATGTGAAGACTCTGGAAGTAGCCGGGCTCACGTCTAAGTATCAGAGCGGAGGCTGGCCTCCCCACTCACAATTCTCTCACGTGCAGTGAGCGAAAAGGTAAGAGCTCATGTATGTTCTTTGGAAACTGCAGTTGTGATTCATAAAAGGTGGCGATGGTGGAGCAGGGCTAGGGGAGTTGTGGTAAAGGAAAAATCTGATTTAACGGCAAGTCCGGGACACAGAGGAGGAATGACAGGAGTTCAGGGGAAGGAAAGCAGGACCCAGCAAAGGTACGCCTGGCCAAGCGGTCCTGCCACCATAAAGCCAGCAAACGGACTACAGGAGAAAACTTCTTGTTTCTTAAGTTTTGTATTCTAATTATTTTCTTGCATGCGTTTCTTTGGCAGAAAGAGTATGAGAGGGTCCTTCTCAAGAAAACCGCTTGATGATGAAATCTAACCAACCATGGGGTGGAAAGAAATAAAGAACTCTAGGACGGAGAAGCCAGAGACTCTGACCTAAGAGACACTGGAGAGAGCTGGAGATGTCTAAATACTGAGCTGGGAATCAGCAGATACATGGATTGCATTACAAATAGATAAATGTTGTAAACAGTGACGATGTAATTAGAACTGAAATCAGGATGCAGTTGGGAGGCTGGGTGGCAGGAGAAAGGTGGAAAGAATTTGAAGGTGTTAATTTCTCCATCATGCACAGCGGAGTCCCATCGAGCTACCAAAAAGTAAAACATATAGAGACCTACAGCTTTTCAAAATCACCGAAGTTTCAGCATTTTATGTAGGTTTTTTTTTTGTTAACCTTAGATAGATCTTTTAGTAATTAACATGTCTTGTAAAGAATCCTTTATGTGAAGTTGAGCTTTTCTTAAATTAAAACAAATTTTTTTAATATTTATTTATTTCTGAGAGAGAGAGAAAAACACACAGACAGAGAGACAGAGAGGAAGACACAGAACCCGAAGCAGGCTCCAGGCTCTGAGCTGTCAGCACAGAGCCCGATGTGGGGCTCGAACCCACAAACCATGAGATAGTGACCTGAGCCAAAGTCGGACGCTCAACCGACTGAGCCCCCCAGGCACCCCTAATCCTCCTTCTTCAAAATTGAATTAGAGTTGATACTGTGCTAATCTCCTTAAAGTGAGGTTAAGCTCTCCACAACACTTACACTGGCATATATAGCAAGATCCTAACGATGTAAAATTATTTCTAGCCACCCTTTCATACGGACAAACCTACAAGGACATATCTGGATGATGTTAACCTAATGTGGAGAATGATTATTTCTGGGAGATATCTCCCTTGTGTTTTCCGAATTGTTTGAATTTCTTCTAGTGAGTACATAGGACTTTTTCAATTTAGGTTCCCTTTCCTCCCTCTTTCCCTCCTTCCCTTCCTTTTTTTTCTTTTAAGTGACTGCTTTAGAGATCCCTTGTCCAATATGAGCACCGCTTCTGCTAACAAATTAAATAGAACAAGGTAATCAAAGAAAGCTTCCAGAATGATACTGGAGCTGCGTTTTAATTTTTGTTTGTTTCTTTCTTTATTTAGCCATTTTGAGAGAGAGAGAGAGAGAGATTGAGGGAGAGAGACAGAAGTGGAGGGAGAGAGCCAGCATGACCAGGGGCGCGGCAGAGAAAGGGAGAGAGGGAGACTCAAGCAGACTCCACACTGTCAGCACAGAGCCCAATGCAGGGTTTGATCTCGTGAACCAGGAGATCATGACCTGAGTTGAAATCAAGAGTTGATTGCTCAACTGACTGAGCCCCCAGGTGCCCCGGGGCTGCGTTTTAAAGGCCGTGTGCATAACGAAGCAGGAAGAGAGCGCTCCCCCGGGAAGCACAGCACGCGGAAGGCGCAGAAGGGGCGTCGCTGGCTCGCCTGGGCTCCCGCAGCCCTTCCCGCAAGCTCTGTGTCCTTACAGAGTCACGTTCCGTATTCTGATTATTTGCTTGCCTGCCTTTCTTTTATGGACAGAAGAGGGCAGAGACTCGCTTTTGTTCACTGGTCTACCTGTCATGCCCAGGGGAGTGTCTAGTACACAGCCAGATAAAATAAATACAAAGCAATAAAGGCAACAAACGGATGGAGCCCAAAAGAGAGCTGTATTTGAAAGCGCTTTGCTGTGTCTTAGACCAGCAGGTCTGAGCCAAATCTGTCAAATACCATCTATATTCGGGCTGCTTAGAACACTTTTCACTACCACTGAACAATGCACTTGTGGGGGGTTGTTTTGTTTTTAAGTTTATTTATTTATTTTGAGAGAGAGAGAGAGAGAGAGAGAGAAAAGGAAGAGAGAGAGGGAAAGAGAGAATCCAAGCAGGTTCTGTGCACTGTGCACGTGGTGCAGAGCCTGACATGAGGCTCGAACTCATAAACCGTGAGATCATGACTGGAGCCAAAACCAAGAGCTGGACACTCAACCAACTGAGCCGCCAGGTGCCCCAACAATGCCCTTGTGACTCTCTATTCAGTGACATTCTCCCAGTTTTCCTTCCATCTGTCTCCAAGCTCTGCATGGGGTGTCTTCTCCCTCATAAATGCTGGCAGGCCTACCCCCCTGCATAGTTTTTTCTATACTATTACCATGGGGATTTTATGTACCTTTCAGTTTCCTCGATATATAAATTAAAAACCTGAAACTCTCTGCTCTCCAGAGCTCTCCAAAACCCTTGACCCAGGAGCCAAGTGCCCACGGCTTATCTGTACCTTGAAATTCCTACAAATATTTGAGTCTCAGGATCTCTTCACTAAACTCTTCCTCTTCCCCCACGCCTGACTCCCCTCCTGCATTCCCTGTCCCATCAACGGCACCAACGCCCCCCCCTCCCCTGGACGTGCCCCTTGAAGCCTGCGGCCTGGCCCTGCTCCCGGACCTCTCAGTCCTGTGCTTTCTCTTCAGCTCTGCGACTAACATCTCACAAAGTTGCGCCAGTGTTTCTAGAACAATGTTCAAACTTATCTTCCCGTTTCGAGTTCTGCATCTTCTCAATCCCTCCTCCACACAGAAGCCAGGGACGCATTTTAATTTTTTCACGTTTTAACTAGTTAAGACTGAAACTTGAAGCCATGTGTGGGTGGTGATTACTATATCAAACAACGTATCTCTAAGGCAATCATTAAAAAAAAAAGAAAACCAATCACCAATATATATGGATTTAAAAATACAGAGGGAGCGGTGCCTGGGTGGGTTAGTCAGTTGAGCATCCGACTCTTGATTTCGGCTCAGGTCATGATCCTAGGGTCGTGGGATTGAGCCCTGCGTCGGGCTCTGTGCTTGGTGGGTGCCGTGACAGAAGACCCCTGACCAAATTAGGAGGAAAAGGCACAAACCCCTGCACCTCCCCCAAAGTGATGAATATTCCACCCCGTGGTAAGAACTGTCAATAAAAAATAGAAACCCAACCCCCAGCGGTGACCAACTTTCACATCTCAAGAGTGTGTTTTTTGCTTTAAAAAGCCTTGCTGCTCATGCCACTTGCCCATGTTGTGTTTGTCCTTGAATTTTTTCTCCTAACAAGACCAAGACCTTCCAGCAATACCTACGGGCTGGGCCCTGGGTTGGGGCCCCTGGGGCCCTGGGTCTCCCCAGTCCACCCAGCGACACTTAGAAATACATTTAACAAAAGGTGTGCAAGACTTGTACACTGAAAACTATAAACCACCCCTTCTGGCTGAGAAATGAAAGAAATGGGAGAGTCATACTACGTTCGTGGGTTGACAAGACTCCGTGTTTTAAAGGTATCTGTTATCTCTCAATTGATCTATAGATTCAATGTAGTCCCAGTCAAAATCCTGGGAGGTTTTTCACTCATATGCGGAATTTAAGAAACAAAACAAATGAACAAAAGGAAAAAAAAAAGAGAGAGACAAGCCAAGAAACAGACTCTTAGCTGTAGAGAACATACTGATGGTTCCCAGAGGGGAGGTGGGTGGGGGATGGGTGCAACAGGAGATGGAGGTCAAGGAGGCCACTTGCCGTGTGGGGCACTGGGAGAGCATGCAAGTGCTGAGTGACTATACTGTACGCCTGAAATTAGTATTACACTGTATGTGAACTAGGATGGAATTAAAAATACAAATTCGTTAATTCATTTAAAAAATCCTAACATTAAAAAAATAATAACACTGACAAGCCATGATACATGGAAAAGCAAATGGCTTAAAACAGCCAAAATAGTCTTATCCAAAAAGTTGGAGGTAATATACTACCAAGACCCCAGATTCACTATAAATATATGTACTGGCATCAGGACAAACAGACCAATGGGACAAGACAGACTCCAGAGATAGGCCTGTTTGTGTGCGTGTGTGCGTGTGTGTGCATGTGTTTGCGTGTGCGCATGTGCATGTGTGTGGACTCAATTCTCAACACAAGTATCAACAAGTCAAATATGAAAAGTGTTTTCAACCAATATTGAAAGCTTGGAGTGCCCGTATGAGGCAATGAAAACAATCCTGACTCCCCTGCCATATGCAAAACGTTAATTTGAGATGGCTCATCGATCTAACCTTTAACTCTAGAAGTGTAAAGCTTCTAGAAGGAAAAACACAGGACAATTTGTTCGTAACCTCGGTTAGGCAGAGATTTCTTGGATAGGACATGAAAAGAAACTGGTCAACGGGAATCCATCAAAAATTTCTGTTCATCTAGAGGCGCCTGGGTGGCTCACTGGGTTGAGCGCCTGGCTCCTGATTTCAGCTCAGGTCGTGATCTCATGGTTCCTGGGATGGAGCCAAGTTGGGCTCTGCAGTGATTGCTCGGAGCCTGGTTGGGACCCTCACTCTCTCTCTGCCCCACTCATGCACACTCTAAATAAATAAATAAATGAATGAATGAAAGTTTCTGCTCAAAGACACTATGACAAAAATGAACAAACAACACACAGACTGGTGAATATTTGCAGGACATACGACTGAGCAATTATCTGTATCTAGAGCACATAAAGAACACCTACATATCAATAAGGAAACAGACAACCAACCTAATTTTAAAATAGGCAAAAGATTTGAACAGGTATTTTGTGAAAGAAGACACACAAATGGCCAATAAGCACATGAAACGGAGCTCAACATTATAAGTCATCAGGGAAATGCAGATTCAAGTCACAAGAAGATTCTACTTCACATCCACGAGGATCTAAAATTAAAGACTGGCGGTGCTAATGGTTGGGGACGACTTGGCACAAAGGTTAACTGTGGAAGTGTTTGTCAGTTCCCATCAGGTTCACCACCTATCTAACTCATGACCCAGAAATTTCACTCCTGCATATTTACCAAACAGAAACAAAAATAAACTTCTTGGGGCGCCTGGGTGGCTCAGTCAGTTGCGGAACGGACTCCTGGTGTCGGCTCCGGTCATGATCTCCAGGTTCATGGGTTCGAGCCCCTCACGGGGCTCTGCCCTGGCAGCACTGAGCCTGCTTGGGATCCTCTCTCTCCCTCTCTCTGCCCTTCCCTGCTGGTGCCCGTGCCCGAGTGCTCTCTTTCTCTCAAAATAGATAAATAAACTTAAAACAACAACAACAAAACATATTTTTCAAAAAGACCTGCAAAAAAGTAAACATAGCAGCCTCGTTAATTAGAACCCAAAGCAGAAGCGACTCAAATACCCATCACTGGGAGAACGATAAACAGATTGTAATGTAAGCTCATCTGGAGAATGGAAGACTATCAGCAATAAAAACAGCAGCTCCTTATCAAAGCGACAACCAGATAAATCTCAAAAGCATTCTGTTGGCTAGAATAAGAAAATTAAAGTTAATACGTATGTCATGATTCTACTTATGTCAAGTGTAAGGATAAGCCAAATCTACTGAGTAGAAATCAGAAAGCAGCTGCCCCTGGGGTGGTGGGGTGCGCCGCTCCAACGGGACACGAGGGAGTTTCCTGGGGTGACTGAAAGATTCTAAATGATGACACAATTATACGCAGTTGTTAAAGTTTACAGAAGTAAATACTGAAGATCTGTGTCTTTTGTTGTGCGTGAACTAAACCAGGGGCGCCTGGTCGGCTCAGCTGGTTGAGCGTCGGATTCTTGATTTCGGCTCAGGCCATGATCTCACAGTGAGTTCGAGGGATCGAGCCCCAATGTCGGGCCCTGCGCTGACGGTGAAGAGCCTGCTCGGGCTCCTCTGTCTCCCTCTCTCTCCTGCCCCTCCCCTGCTCATTCTTTCTCTCTCTCTCAAAATAGATAAATAAACTTAAAAAAAAACGTAAACCAGAAAAAATTTAAGTTGACAATACCCAAGATTTTCCGGGAAGGCCGGCAGGCACACGTCCTGGAAAGGCAGAATAACAAAATGGCGGCGCCCCAAGAGGTCTTGTGGCCCCGTGGAGCTCCTCTCCTTTTCTCCAGCAGCCCTGGCAGCGGGCTGAGTAACGATTTCTGGAATGTTCCCAGCGACTGGGGACACGGGAACTCCTGAGCAAATTGCGTCCACGGCTGGGCCGGAGGGTGGCTCTCACCACGATGAGCTTCTACCGCTGAGCCGACACCTGCCTGCGTTCGTGGCCCGCCTTAGTTCTTTCCAGAACCCAACACCAGCGTTCCTTCTTCTAGCAGGCACTTCCCCTCTCCCTCCTGAATCTTCTCTTCGGGGAGGAAGACACTTAGCTGGACACTCTGGCGGATCCGCAGAGGAAGCGGTTTCAGTATCTTGTGACGTGGGGACACTCTGGGCACAGTGTTCGTCCTGCAATATGATGGGCCGGCTGGACGTGCCGCTTTGGTTTTGCTCTGTCAGCCCAGAACCCAGATGGGCTCATCTACTGGTCCATGCGTAAAAGCCATTTTCTTAAGTCTATTTATTTATTTGAGAGAGAGGGAGAGAGCGAGCGTGAGAGCAGGAGAGCGTACAAGCAGGGGAGGGGCAGAGAGAGAGGGAGACCCAGAATCCGACCCAGGCTTCAGGCTCCGAGCTGTCAGCACCAAGCTCAACGTGGGGCTCCAACCCATGGACCATGAGACCATGACTTGAGCCGAAGTCAGATGCTTAACTGGGTTTCTAGATAGATCCTTTTTAAACTTTATAAATATTTACAACTGAGAGGTAAATCAAGACTTTGTATGCAGCAGATTAGCTCAGCCAAGATCAGTAGTCAACGCTGAGGACGTTAATGTTTTTAAAATTTTATTCATTTATTTATTTATTTAGTAATCTCTGTACCCAGAGTGGGGCTCGTGCTCACGACCCCAAGATCAAGAGCCACACACTCTTCCCACTGAGCCGGCTGGGCGCCCAGGGAGGGTTCACGTTTTTAATCTGAGACCAAACACCAAGGTTTTCACTCCGTCGCTAAACCTCTTCTGATGACTGGTGTGTTGTTTGTTTGTCTACAAAACCAACTCTACTTTTTTAAGCGACACGGTGATTTAATAGCAGTTTACAAAGGAGAGGGGGGCCGAATGACAAAGGTTGTCCCAACATCTGGGTCATCGCTTCTGTGTGTTCTCTTCTCCGGTTTGACATAAACATGTATTTTTACGTAATTGCAACACAGAAGCCTTCTGCCCCGTTAACACGAGCTCTTCTGTGCCCTTTCATGTTGCTACACGGTCTCCCTTCACAGTTATAATTTCTAATGGTTACAAAATATTCCTTCCATTAAATAAACATTCATTAAAAATAGCCCGTTGTCGGGGACTTAGGATGCTTCTATATTTATACATAATGAGTCAATGAATTCTTTCTTCCATTATCATTTTCTTCCTTTTGTCTCATTTCCTTAAGTTAACACCCTGGGGTTTGGAAGGTCTGGCTGTGTGGACTTTGAATCACACGGTCTCATCGGTTTTTAAAAGGCCAATACTGCCACTGTGGGCTCACCCCACTTCGTCCCAGCTGCTCTGAACTCCCCGGATTTCCGGGGGCGGGGGGAGCCCCAGGGGGAATTCCCACCCGAAGCCCGCAAGCCGGGAAGTCCCCCAACTCCGGTCTCCCGCCAGCAAATTAAACACAGGTTTCTGGGCGCACGTTGAGAGAGGACCGGCTGCCTCTTGCAGACTCCGGATGGTCCCAGCCTCTTGAGAGAAACGGATCTTTTGCTTCCTGGTCAACTGTCTGCACTGGGTTCTGAGAAGGAGACGGTATTTCTACGGTGTGTTGATTTGGGACACCGCGGGCCGGTCCGACACGGAGCGGAACATGGGTCAGAGCACAGGGGGCGCAAAACTGACGGAATCAAAAATGGTAAGAAATACACGGTGTCCAACGGACTCCAACTATACTTGTCATTTCTTCCCGTTCTCAACGGCACCGCCAATACATCCTACGTAAAGGCCGACCACACGCTGTATGTTTCCAGGTTAAGTCTGGTCCCTTTTTTTTGTGCTCACAGTGGCGGCTGGCGGTTGTGAGGTCATTCGGCTTCTGTGCCTCTATGTTGCTAATAACATTTGAAGAGAAATGTTAGGACAAACCAAGAGTGAATACAGAGCTTTTCTTGAGGATATTTGTTTAACTCCCTCTTTTCCCAATAACGGAAATTTTAAATTGGGGGCGGGGGTGTGTGTGACCTCTAACAATACTGTGCACCAGGCGGAGATGTCACAGATGTAACAGAAATCAGGACACGAAGAGAAGAGCCATGTGTGACTCCGCAAAGGAGAAGCAATGACACTGATGGCACCCCGTGGCAGGGCAGCTGGTGGGGGACTGCCACGCACCTGAGCTGAGCCTGCGGGACGTGCCCAGGCTTCGGGGTCCTTGGAGAAACCCCCGTGGCCGCACCTGCTCACAAAAGCAGGGGCAGGTGAACGAGCCTGGGCAGAAAGCCAGGCTCCTTTCCTCCTCCTTTCCCACCATCAACCAAGGCCTTCCATTCTTCCCTCTTTCAGGCCCAAAACTGCGCAGCAAAAGCCTACCTAAGCTACCAGAACCTTCCCTACTTCTAACAGTAGACAGACACTGACCTCCACGTGTGAAGAGCAACCGACAGGAAGCAGGTACAAAAGACCCAAAATGAGGGAGCGCCCTCTCCCTCCCTCATCTTGTCTCCCCAAGAAAAGACCATTCCTTCCAGAAAAGGAGAAACCTTGGGAAAGTGGTTTCTTTTTTTTAAACACAAGATTCAAGAGGACCGTAGGTAAGCGCCACCAGAACACACACCCACGGCAAGGGGACAACTTCGGGTTACTGGACACGCTGCATCCAGACGGGATCACAACTCTCACATTAACAACCGTGGCGAGGGCACAGAGTAAACAGACTGTAAGGTGAATAGGAGATTTAGACAACCCGTCTGAATGATCTCCCGGAAGTCAGAGGAAAATGGCAGAGAGGACAAAATATGGGAGGGAAAGACCAAAAAGACAGGGAAAAAGATCCAGGAAAACAGAAGGAGAAACAGCGACCAAATAATGATAAGGCACCGGGGGCGGGGGGGGGGGAGGGAGGGCTCAATCTGTTGAGCGTCAACTTCGGCTCAGGCCACGATCTCACAGTTTGTGGGTTCGAGCCCCACATCTGGCTCTGTGCTGACAGCTCGGAGCCTGGAACTTGCCTCGGATTCTGTGTCTCCCTCTCTCTCTGTCCCTCCCCTGCTCATGCTCTGTGTCTCTCTCAGAAATAAATCAACATTTAATGAATTAATTAAAAACAATGAATTTTCCTTGAGCTGAAAAAAAGTTTGAGTCTTCTTATTTAAAAAACTCACTGAGCTCTGACCAACATTCTTCAATAGGGTCAGAAAATACCTCATGAAATTTCTGGAGTTCAGAAAAAAAATTCCGAGGCACTCAAATAGTAAGCAGAGAAGATTACCAGCTTCCGAAATGGAGAAAATTCAAGAAAAGTAAATGGCATCAGGCTGTTCCTGTAAAACATGGACTGTTTCAAGGCATGAGGGGCAAGGGCTGTGACCTACGGATTCAGAATCCAGCCGCGGCGGCGGCGGCGGCTCCCGGGGAGGAGGCAGACGGGACCCGCTGGGGAATCAGGTGGCACTCACGCACTGGGCCGGTCACTGCAGGAAACGGGAGCCCGAACCCAAACACAAGTATAAAGTATGTGGCAGTGATTCCTAGGACGTCGTACAAAGGTACCCACTCACGCCTTTGGGGGCCCCGCGCCACCCCAGGCCCTGGCCAAGTTCCACCCAGCGACCCTCAGTCCTACTCTAGCCCACTCTTCCCGGGGGCATCAGACGACCTGCCCCGAAGCCGTCCTGCCTGCCCCCCTCTCACCTCAGGGCATCGCTCAAGCACCCGAGCTGCCCAAAACTTCTGTTTCAGAACTCCAGCCCCATCATCGTCCTCTATTTCCCCTTGACGAACACACCCACAGCCCTCGGAGACGCCTGTCAGCCGTCCTAGCTCCACACTGCCAAAGCGGGGATCAGCGGCACAAAGACGGGCCACGTGGAGTAAATCCCACGTGCAGAGTCACAGTCAGGTGACTGTGACTGACTGATGGGCGGAGTCCGTCTACCCCAGGCTGCGCTAACCTTCTCTGCCTGGGGGTGTGGTCTATACCGCTAGCTTCTTTGTAGGACAAAAGCATGCGGAAGTATTCAGAGCTGGAGAAAAATGTAAGTGGTGTGCAAGAACGGATGGCTGTACGCCATGTGCATCCATGTACGTATGTGTGGGTACTTTCATGTTTATGTGACCATGTGTGTGTGTCTCCGTTTCTATCTGCATAGACAGATACATACATACCTATATACACGTGTCTTCGAAGATATGATACTTTACGTATCACTTTTCTAAACCAGAATGGTACATGTATCTTAGAAAAACATTTGATTTATTTATGTATTTATGTGTTTATTTATTTGAGAGAGAGGGAGTGTGTGTGTGTGAGAGAGAGAGAGAGCAGGGAGAGGAACAGAAAGAGAGAGCGAGAAGCTCAGGGCAGAGCCCAACACGGGGCTCGATCTCACGACCCGGGGGTCATGACTGAGGCAAAATCAAGAATTGGATGCTCAACTGACCGATCCATCCAGGTGCCCCAGAAAAAGCATTTTAGAGACAATATGAACGAATGCTAAAGAAACACCTGGGAAAAAAAGGTGATTAAATGCCATGGCTGGGGCAGTTGAGGAAATTCAAATACGGGCTTCACGTCAAGCAAGAATACCACGCGCAGGTCAGGTTTCCTGGCTATGCGCACGGTACCGTGGTGAGGCAGGAGGACACGCGAATGCTCGGGAAACACAGGGAGAAGTATTTACCAGACACACTCACCTGCCTTTCCTGCAGTCTGCTGGAAAACAGAAGACACAGCAGAGGACGATTACGGATAGAAAATGGTCACGACCAGTGACTCTCGAGGAACCAGGTGTGCGGGAAGAACCCTCTCTCCTTGGCTGTAGGTTTGAGAAACTTCTCTATTTTTAAATTAAAAATATTTTTAATGTTTTTATTTATTTTTGAGAGAAAGAGACACAGAGGGAGCAGGGGAGGGGCAAAGGGAGAGAGGGAGGGAGACAGAGAATCGAAGGCAGGCTCCAGGCTCTGAACTGTCAGCACAGGCTCAAACCCATGAACTGTGAGATCATGACCTGAGCCGAAGTTGGATGCTCAACTGACTGAGCCACCCAGGTGCCCCAGGTTTGAGAGAATTCTTAAACAAAGAGCCAAGAGAAGGGAAAAAAGTCAGATTCAGGTTGGGTTAAGGGAAAAAGAAGAGAGACCATACTGTGTAAGTGGCAAGTGTATAGCAGAGCAGGGTAACTAAAGCCCCACATTTGGGGCTGGAGGGACAAAAAAGGAGCCCTAGAGACCAAAAAGTGCCAAGAAGACCACATAGAGGGAAGGCATTAGGGAAGAAACCTCTTAAGGTTGTTTCTGAATTCCTAGACCCCTCTGAACTGTGCATCCATGGATAATGAAGTACAGAACAGAAAAACACCCAACTCCCAGACTAGCCACTGGCTGGTGCACATATAAGACAGATCCAAATAGCACCTCGAGAACTGAAAGCTTAGTTCCCACTGGAACCACAACCCAGAGAGCTAGCTGGAACTTGTGGCTTCAACCCAATCAGGTCAAATGCGTGCTAAACAGACAAAAAGAAATATCCTGTAGGATTTAAACAAGAGTTAGAACCTCACAACATCATAATCAAAATGTCCAGGATACAATCCAAAATCGCCCAGCATATGAAGAGCCAGAAGATTTCCATCTCCATGAGACAAGACAATGCCAGTTCTGCCAGCGAAGGCCAGCGCTGAGGGGACATAGTGGTTGGAGTTACCTGACCAGGACGTTAGAGCAGCCAGATGAGCATGCCCGAGTAAGCAAACGTGAATCCTCCGGAAACAAAGGACAAGGCAGAGGGGGAGAAAACTTTGGCAAAGAAACAGAAGATATGGAAAAGACCCAAATGCAAATTTTGAAACTGAAAATCAGAATAAATGAATCAGAAAAACTCACTGGGCGGGCCCAGCAGCAGTGTGGAGAGGACAGAGGAAAGAAGCAGTGAACTGGAAGACAGGTCAGTAGAGATGATCTAATCTGCACAAGAAGGAAAGAGACCCTGTGGGGGCAGGTGGAGGTTGATGAACACAGCCTCAGGGACCAGCCTGGGGAGGGGGCGCAACATTCCTATCACCAAAGTCTCAGAAGAAGAGGAAAAGGGGGTATGGCAGCAGACACATCTGAAGAGGTAAGGGCTCACGCTGTCTTAAATCTGGCCAATGAAACCACAACCCATAAACCTGCACGTTCAGGAAGCTCAGCAAACCTGCAGCAGTATGAACACAGACAGTCCGTGCCTAGACATACACCCAAGCTGCTGAACATCGAAGAAAGGAAAGAACGTCCCACAGGGGAGCAGAATTGAAAGACTGTAGTTCTTATCAGAAGAGGCCAGGAGAAAGGGGTATCGACAACTTTGATTTTTTGTTTGTTGTTTGTTTTTTCTTTTACAGTTTATTGTCAAGTTGGTTTCCATATAACACTCAGTGCTCATCCCCACAAGTGCCCTCCTCCATGCCCATCACTCCTTTTCCCCTCTCCCCCACCCCCATCAATCCTCAGTTTGTTCTCAATATTTAAGAGTCTCATGATTTGCCTCCCTCCCTCTCCTTAACTATTTTTCCCCTTCCCCTCCCCCACGGTCCTCTGTTAGGTTTCTCCTGTTAGACCTATGAGTGAAAACATATGGTATCTGTCCTTCTCTGCTTGACTTATTTCGCTTAGCATGACTCCCTCGAGGGCCATCCACGTTGCCACAAATGGCCAGATTTCATTCTTTCTCATTGCCATGTAGTACTCCATCGTATAGATAAACCACATCTTCTTGATCCATTCGTCAGGTGATGGACACTTAGGCTTTTTCCATGATTTGGCTATTGTAGAAAGTGCCCCTATGAACATTGGGGCACATGTGCCGCTATGCATCAGCACTCCTGTATCCCTTGGGTAGTTCCCCAGCAGTGCTATTGCTGGGACATAGGGCAGTTCTATTGATAGTTTTTTGAGGAATCTCCACACTGTTTTCCAGAGCGGCTGCACCAGTTTACATTCCCACCAACAGTGCAGGAGGGTGCCCGTCTCTCCACACCCTCGCCAGCATCTATAGTCTCCTGATTTGTTCCTTTTAGCCACTCTGACTGGTGTGAGGTGGTATCTCAGTGTGGTTTTGATTTGTGTTTCCCTGATGACGAGTGACGCTGAGCATTGTTTCATGTGCCTGTAGGCCATCTGGATGTCCTCTCTGGAGAAGTGTTCGTGGCTTCCGCCCATTTCTCCACTGGGATAACAACAATCTTAAACCCAGTGAAATACAGGAACTGCCAGCACAGAATTCCATATCTGGTGAAAGTCCCCTTGGGGGAGTGAAGGGGAAAGAGAAACATTCATTCTAGAGAAAGAAGTGCTAAGAGACCCGTCTTCAATAAGGTAAGTTCTTCGACAGAAGTGAAATCACAGCAGGGGGTGACCCAGAACATCAGAAAAGAAGGAAAGGCGACAGAAATCTTAAATATCTGTGTCAACAGAATAGATATTCCTCCAGTTAAGCTTTTAAATATTTGTTTCATGGTGTTGAAAGCAAAACTCACGATGTCTGGTGCTCAGTGCACAGAAGGGTAACATACAGACAAGTGCACCTGAAGGGAGCAGGGAAGAGGGGCTGTGTGCTGGGGGCGTTTCTCTGACCCACTTCTGGTGGTAAAATACCAGTTCTACGTCGACTGCAGAATGTGAAGGATCTGTATTTCCATCCCCAGTAACCACGATACAGTCTGTACTGGGAAATATAGTAAAACAAAAACAAAACAAAACAACCCCCACAGGGGTGGCTGCATGGCTGAGTTGGCTGAGCTGCCGGCTCCTGATTTTGGCTTACGTCATGATCTCATGGTTTGTGAGATCGAGCCCCGTGTCAGGCTCTGCCCTGTCAGGGCAGAGCCTGCTTGGGATTCTCTCTCTCTTCCTCGCTCTCTGCCCTTCCCCCACTTGCACTGTCCCTGTCTCTCTTAAATAAACTTAAAAAAAAAAAACACAACAGAAACATGAAAATGGAATATTAAAAAAGCTCCTACGGATGATTCTACTTATATGATATTCTCTGAAAAACCAGAGTGATGGAGAACAGAGTGGTCAGTGGGGTGGCTGCTGTGGGTTAGGGATGGGGGAGGGTGTGACTGAAAAAAAACAGCACGAGGGAGTCTCTGGAGGGACAGCACAGCACTGTCCTGTGTCCTGTTTGTGGCAGTGGTTACACCAAGCCACACGTGGGTCAAAATTCATGCTACACGTATACATGCCAAGTCAACATCGCTATGTGTTAATAACTTAATCTTTTTTAAGTTTATTTGTTTTGAGAGAGAGTGTGAGCACAGGAGGGGCAGAGAGAGGTGGGGGGGAGAGAGAATACCAGGCTAGTTCTGCACTGTTAGCACAGAGCCTGACATGACCCTCGAATCCACAAAATGCAAGATCATGCATGACCTGAGCCGAAGTGGGACGCTTAACCAACTGAGCCACCCAGGCGCCCCTCTGTGTGTTAATTTAAAAATCTGAGTTAAGACAGACAGAGTGATCAAAAAGGTAGAGGACAAGGGGAACCCCAGAGAATACTTGTATTTGAAGAATAAAAGCAATGGGGCGCCTGGGGGGCTCAGTCCATTGAGTGTCTGACTTCAGCTCAGGTCATGATCTCACGGTTCGTGGGCTCGAATCCTGCATGGCGCTCCGTGCTGACAGCTCGGAGTGGGAGCCTGCTTCCGGTTCTGTGTCTCCCTCCCTCTCTGCCCCTCCGCTGTATATGCTCTATCTCTCTCTGTCTCTCAAAAATAAATAAATGTTTAAAAAAAATTTTTTTTTAAATAAAAAGAGCAAAGAGCTAGAAGGAAGGCGGGTGAGGGACAGACCTCGGCTAGTGGCGTGGCGGCTGGGGCCGGTGCGGACTAGGCTAGGAGCTGCTGTAGGGGTGGGGGCGAGGGGAGGGAGAGAGCAATTTGCCGGAGCCGCAGGGCAGAGCGTGCCAAAATGTGCGGGAGGGGGGCAGCCAGGCCAGACGAGCGCATTACGTAAAACCATAACAGTAAGTGCTAATATTTACTGAAAACTCGCCATGTGCTAAGTCACTGTTTTCCCATCTTGTTGCACCGAGTTAGGAAGTCAAAACCAAAACATTCTCTGGCACCCCTCAGCATTAATCATTTTATGTAAATTACTTGATTAAACAGAACCATCCATGTGGATACATATTTTGTACTGATACGGCTCCTAATTCTGTAGCTTTAAGCATGAATATTCGTATTAAAAATAAAGACTACAAAACCAAGGTTCTACTTAATAACAGTAATTCTTTTATTTTTTTTAATGTATTTTTGGGAGACAGAGGGAGACAGAGAGAGACAGCGGGAGCAGGGGAGGGTCAGAGAGAGACAAAGAGACACACACACAGAATCGGAAGCAGGCTCCAGGCTCTGAGCTGTCAGCACAGAGCCCGACGCGGGGCTCGAACCCACGAACCGTGAGATCATGACCTGAGCCAACGTTGGACGCTTAACCGACTGAGTCACCCAGGCGCCCCAATAACAGTAACTTAATGCTGACAAGATGAGGCTTGTGTAGTGAACACTAAACTGGTAAATTCACCGAAATGGGACGATGACACAGTTTCCAGTATAAGCCCTTCTGGGCTGCCCTGCTCTTCTCTCTTCCGATTGTGGAGACATCCTTTGTACTGTGCACAGTGAGAGCCTTCGGCCTCCTCACAGAAGCCGAGACATCATTAGGCACGAAGTATCAGCCAAGATCCGGGACAATTAGACACACAAACACAAACGCGGGGTGGACGGCACGCCGAGACACAAGGCCGTGGCTGTAATGAGGACCCAGAATATCTGTGACATTTCTCAACATTCTCGTTAGCACAAGAAACACAAAACTTTAAACGTCCTTGAAAAAAAAAATCACGGAGCTCAGAGGAGACACCATGAGCCTTAATTTGAAGACATAGTCTGAACGTATCACATACTTAAGTTTAGACATTAAACGACCCTGTGATAGGAACAGAAATGAATTTTCTGGACCCTCAATAACGAGTTTATTTTTAAAAATGTAAGCTACATGAGAACGCTTGCTGAGTAAAATACACTTCCTCTTATTTTGGAAAACCGGAATCCTGGCGATAATGTGCTGGGCGCTGACTGAATGATTTATAGATGATCAACATGTGTTTCCTAGCCCCTGCATGCATAAAAAGGCTACATACTGTATGAATCCAATTATACAACATTCTGGAAAAGGCCAAACTGTCGAGAGAATACAAGGATCGGTGGTTGTCAGGAGTCGGGAAGGAAGAGGGGAGGGAGGAACAGGTCAAGCACAGGGGATTTTTAGCGCAGTGCAAACATTCTGTGCAATACTGTCATGGCAGCTATGTAACATTATGCAACTGTCAAAACGCATAGAACTTTACGGCACAAAAAGTGAAACTAATGAATGTATATTAAAAAAAAAAAACACTTCGGAGGCGGAAGATTCTAGGAAGGAATACAGACCTAGAACCTAGCTCTACTACCAAATGTATAAAACAACATCCCTGAAAGGGACAGAAAGACAAGGTGATGATCCAAGTTACGCTGGAAATGAGCAGAATCTGTAAGACTCAGGGCAAAAGCAACTGCGTATCAGAGCAAAATTCTGGTTGAGAAAGTTGTTTTCTGTGTGTGGGGGGTAGGAGTTAGCAATTCAGATACTGCTTATATAGGTACAGTTAAGGAGATGAATGTGGGGCGCCCGGGAGGCTCAGTCGGTTAGGCATCCCACTCCTGATTTCGGCTCAGGTCATGATCTCACGGTTTATGGGATGGAGCCCTGCATCAGTGCAGAGCCTGCTTGGGATTCTCTCTACCTTTCCCTCTGCTCCTAGCCCCTCTCAACATAAAGCAAATAAGCTTTATTTAAAAAAAAAGGAGATGAATGACGAAGGTGGCAGCCAAGGTCTCACTGTTGGGGTGGGAATTTAAGGATAAGCAGGCGGGGGGCGCCTGGGTGGCTCAGTCGGTTAAGCCTCCGGCTTCGGCTCAGGTCAGATCTCACGTTCGTGGGTTCGAGCCCCGCGTCAGGCTCTGTGCTGACAGCTAGCTCAGAGCCTGGAGCCTGCTTCCTGTTCTGTGTCTCCTTCTCTCTCTGCCCTTCCCCCTCTCATGCTCTGTCTCTCTCTGTATCAAAAATAAATAAAAAAATAAAATAAAAAAATAAAGATAAGCAGGCGGATGAGGCTAGGGCAATCCATGCGATAATGGATCAAGCTTAGCTTAAGAGAAATGCAAATGGTTACATGTAGGTAAGTAAACACACCTAGACCCCGTGCTTTTTCTACACTTAAGAAAGCAGCATCACAGGAGCAATGAGCACACTTAGCGCCCAGACCTTGATGTCTAATCCCATTCTCCAACGTAAAGAGCCAGGGGCCCTTGGGAGAAAAGGCGGGGGCTAGGACTGGGGCTGGAAATGCACAAATGAGCCCGAAGCGTCCGGTAGCACCAGAAACTCGGGAATTTCTTTAAGAAACAGGCACACAAGGGGTGCCTGGGTGGTCAGCTGGTTAAGTGTCCGATTTCGGTTTGTGCATGTCAAAGGAGCACAGGAGCCAACAGACAGAACTGCCAGTGGCCAAAACAGGAAACGGTGCAACAACAACATAAATAAAGTAGTTCTAGATCACAGCCAATAAAGTAATCTCCATGCATGCATAAAGACATAAGCACACGATTGCACAAACTCATAGATGGGAGTAAAGGCACAAAAGTCCCGTGCAGAATCCCAAATAGTTTATGGGGATCCTCTGTCTTCAAAGAGGGGGTGTGGGCCTCAGGGAGAGACTCCCTTCCAAGCTGTAGAGTATGAACTGGGGGTGGGTAAGGTGTAACTTTACAGTGCAGACGCCTGACAAACACCAGCTTGGCCAGATGATCAAGGTCAACATCAATACCACTGATATGATACGAAGAAAGATGTACTGCATCTCTATGGTGTTCCTCCCAGTAACCCGTAACCCCAGTCTTCTCGTGAGAAAAACATTAGACCGAGTCTGGCGTATCCCATACCACACCTGACTAGTATCCCTCAAAACTACCGATACCACCAAAAATAAGGAGAGTCTGAGAAACCATCTAGCTAAGAGGAACCTACAAAGATATGATCATGAAAGGTCATATGGTATCATGGGGTCCTGGAACAGAAAGAAGGTCAATTTAGTAAAAACTAAGGAAATCTGTGCGGCACCTGGGCGGCTCAGTCAGTGAAGCATCTGACTTCCGCTCAGGTCATGATCTCGCAGTTTGTGAGTTTGAGCCCTCCGTTGGGCTCTGTGTTGACAGCTCAGAGTTTGGAGCTGCTGTGGATTCGGTGTCTCCCCCTTTCTCTGCTCCTCCCATGCTCATGCTCTGTCTCTCTCAATAATAAATAAAGACGTTAAAATTTTTTTTAAAAACTAAGGAAATCTGAATGAACTATGGATAATCGTAATATATGGTTACTGGTTTCTTCAATGTACATGCAATGCTAATGTAAGGTGTCATAATAGATGAAACTAGGTGTGGGGTATTCTGCAAATCTAAAACTATTCTAAAGAATAAAGTTGATTATTGAAAGAAAACTGTATGGCTAACGTCATATTTAAAGATGGCACGTTAAACACTTTTCCCTAAGATCAGAACAAGGCAAAAATGTGTGTTCTCACCACTCCTAATCAACACTTTGGAAAAATAAGCCCAGAGTTGGAAAAGTAATACTATCCAATCTCAAGACTTCCTGGGGCGTCTGGGTGGCTCAGGTGGTTGAGTGTCCAACTCTTTGATTTCGGTCATGATCCCAGGGGTGTGGGATCAAGCCCTGCGCTGGGTTCCACACTGCGCGTGGAGCCTGACTAGGATTCTCTCTCTTAAAAAAAAAAAAAAAGACTTCCTATAAAGCTGCAGTAATCAAGACAGGATGGTATGGACAAAAAGTCAACAGGACAGAAGAGAGTCCAGAAGCAGACTCACAAATGGGGCCACATGGGTTTCCACCAAGGATATCCATCCAACCCTCAGGATGTAGGAGAAATGTCCCCCTGCCCATTTCCTCAGTTTTCATGGGATCCCTATTCATACGCAAGAGTGAAAACGGAGTAAGGGAACGTGTCGGTTCCCCACGAGTGGCTCCCGCAAGCAGAATGCTATTACGTGGTGCTAGAGGTAAAGCTTGAAGAGGTTAAGTTATTTGTCTAAAGCCACACGGCTGGTGGGAGGAGGCAAAGCTGGTCTGATTCTGCAATGGTCAGAGTCCAGAAGCTTTTCCGTAACATTCAGAAAGGAAAGAAGACATCCGATCAAACACCTCAAGACTGCTTTGCTTGTTCGGTTTTGTTTTGTTTGGTTTGAAAGAAGAAACCCTTCAAGTTTCCCCCATAAATATCTCCTAGACGACTGTTAAGTAAATGTTTAATTACTATTTACTGCAATAAACGTAACAGTTTATTAGATTACATATCTAATCCAGTTGGGTGTTTCTGTATGTTGTGAATCTGTGTTGTAGAAACTTTGGCCTCTTTGCATAGGCAGTGGAATTATTTAAATGTTACAGAGTTAAGAATATGAATATAATTAAAAAGCATCTTTGACTGTCACAGAAAAGTATAATTCTTACTTGCTATGTGACACCTTATTGGTCATAATCATGATTATCTACTCTCGTGACTTTGGCCAAAGATACAATCTCCAATCATGAGCCAAAGTCATTTGCTAGTATTTTCCCCTCTCACAATGGACTATGGGAAATACACGTCCATTTTATCACTGAAGTTTCTGGAGTCTCTCATGGAGTTTCTGGACTCAAATAGTAGATCTCTACTTCCTTTACAAAATCACCTACATCTCAGATCCAATAGGATCTGTCTGCCTGAGCAACCTTCTTTACCATAGGACTCAAAAATGCTAATAAAATCACAGCCTTTCTTTTTTTTTTAATGTTTACTTATTTTTGAGAGAGAGACAGAGTGTGAGCAGGGGAGGGGCAGAGAGAGAGGGAGACACAGAATCTGAAGCAGGCTCCAGGCTCTGAGCTGTCAGCACAGAGCCCGACGTGGGGCTCAAGTTCATGAACCACGAGACCATGAGCTGAGCCGTGGTCAGAGACTTAACCGACGGAACCACCCAGGCACCCCAAGAATCACAGCCTTTTATTTCGATTTCTGCTACTGCTACTGAATATTCAAAGGATGTCCAAATTCTTTTTAACACAGAACAAAATTTGTAAGACCAGGAGAGAACATTAGGAATGGAGAGAGTCTTGAACATTGTTTCTGGGCTCTTCCTCTTGGATCTCAACAAGACAGCCCAGCTTTTCGTGAGATGCACAAGATGGCGTCCTTTCTAAGTCAAACCTTACCCTCCCTCTTTCAAGTGATGTCCTACCAAGCTTTAAAACCACTCATGATGATGGTAACATAGTTTTAAAGCACTGCCACCGTTTATTTCATTCGACCCCCCCGACAGCCCAAAGCGTTGACAGGGGAACTGTCATAGTATTTAAAGATGTCAGAATGGGCCCACGCAGACCACGTCACCCGCCCGCGTCACCTCAGGAGTAGGCCGTGGGGCACGGGAAGATGTGTCTCTGGGTTTCCGCCGAGAGTGTTCTTCGGAAGGCACGTGCCTCTTACGTCTCAAATTACAGCCGCGTGTCTGACTGCAGACTAAATACAGTCTGCATTTTTCCCATTCCACGGGAGCATCACCTTGACTTCTCCATACTCCCCGTCTTTTTTTTTTTTTAGAAGGGACTGAAGATCTCTGATGAAGCCCAGATAGTTGGTTCAGACTTGGATTCTGAGAGATTCAGGACCATGAAATCTGTCAGAAAGCTGATCTGAACCATGCACCCTTGCTTAAAAAAAAAAAAAAAACCAAGGACTTGAAGAAGAAACATTTCTCCACTTGAGAAGAGAACACTCCTCCTTTGCAGAAATGTTACCTGCCTTTTTTCCGCGTTTCCACACTTCAGACACACTGTAGGCATGTTTCTCATCCTAGAAAGGGGCTGCAGAGGAACACCTACCCGAGGCAGGAATTTACAGGCAGATCTCTGAGTCATAGATCACATGTGGGTCTTTGATTTTCTGACTATATATGCATTTTTAATACTCCGTTTTACTCTAATGTGGGTTTTTTAACTCTCCAAGCACAGAAATCTAAATACAAAGTGCCAAATGAACCACAGAATGAGTAAAAGTTTGGGGGGGAGTCCCATTAACTGAAAAACCACTGACTTAACGATGTCCCCATTTTGCAAAATACGTTAACAGATGGACACGTTGTGTTATATTTTATCCCTTTATGCCAACAGTCAGTTTACTGTCTCTCAGCGCCCAGTTCGCCCCCTGGCACTGACCGGGCACTAACACAGGGGGCGCTAAGCGGCGCTCCTTTCCGGTGAGCCCGAGGGGCCGCCTTCCCAGCAGAGGGCGCTGGCGGGACAGTGCGAGCAGAGCAGGCGGCTCCAGGTCAGGTGTACGCCCCTGTAACTAAGGATGCACATCCATCCAGGGGTGCTGGGTCCCCGCCGTAAGCCCAGGGTGGCCAACACCTCAGTGAGCCCAGAGCCCCGACCTGGTGACCGCCTTGCCACTGCCCTACACACGTGGGCACACGCTATCCAACTCCCACTGTGTGCGTGCCCACCAGCCCGCCATCAGCCCGGGGGTGCTTCCTGCTCGCCAGTCCTGGTTGTGGCTGTCATCGGTCGCCCTTCACCCCCAAACAGTGTCTTCTGTGGACAAGCTGTGGCCCGGGGAACCCAAGGAGCTTCTCCGCCCTCCCATCCATACCTTCTCCCATGAGGGCCGAATCCCAGCTGTGGAACTCCTTGGCCGGCCCGCTGGGCACCAGGAGGGAGTGGGTGCAGTGCCTGGAAGGTATGTGAGCCCCAGCTCAGTAACCCTCCTCCTGAATCTCTTTTCAGGGAGCATCCAGAGCTCTAGCTGCACACAACGTCCTAAGAGGGGCCTGGAGGGCTATTTTCCATGACTGATGGACGGAAAGATGTGTAGATCTGTAACTCCTACGACGACACGGCTGAGTCTCCCCTCCACTGCTCTAAAGTGACGTCTACCAGTTCAAGGTTAGCCAACACTACGCCCTTCCCATCAGTTTTTCGTGCTTCCCTCTTAAATGTGAGCGTTTAGAATCAACAGACACTTGTAAAAGAGTCCCCAACAAACCCTTTTCTGCAGCAAAAGACACACACACACACCCAACCCTCAGAGATAGAAGATAATATGCCCACAAAATTGTAGCAAAGGGAAAAGAAAGGAACAGTAATGAGTTCTAAGAAATTAGGACAGCAATAATAGTTGTGGTAATGGTTACATGAATCTTACACGTGTGATAAAACAATACAGAACTGGACACAGACGCTTTATTTACCAATGTCAAGTTCGTGGTTATAGGAGATACAATCCTTGAGGGAAACTGGGTGAATGGTATGTGGGGCCTCTCTGTACTACCTTCACAGCTTCCTGTGAATCTGTAATTAGTTCAAAACTAAATGACATATGTGTGTGTATATATATATATATATTTATAATTAAAGATAATTTTTTAAATTTATTTATTTATATATATATTTTTTTTACAGAAGATAGGATAGTGAGAGAGACGGAGAAAAGAATTGTGAGCTAGAATTGAGGACATCATTTAAGAACTAAAGCAATATGGGGTGCCTGGCGGGCTGTTTGTAGAGCATATGACTCTTGGTCTCCGGGTTGTGAATTTGAGCCCCACCTTGAGTGTAGAGATTACTTAAAAATTCTTAAAAATCTAAAAAAAGAAAGAAAGAAATATGACAAAGCAGTGAGAACTGAGAGAGAGAAAAAATTTTAATTAAATGGAGGATTAATTCTTGAGTCCCAACACTGACAACAGAACTACAAAGAGAGAGGAAAAAGAGAAACATCATGTGGAGGAAATTAACAATAAAATAATACAAGAAAGTTTCCCAGAATTTAAGGACACAAGCTTCCAGATGAAAAGGAAGTACCAAGTGCTCAGAGCAATGAGTTGAGGGGACAAAAATGTCACACCCAGATCATTGTGAAATTTCAGAACAACACTAGAGATGAAAGCGTTCTGAAAGCTTTCAGAGAGACGGGAGGGGGAAAAAATAGCTCATCTGTAACGGAAATCAGCACGGCAGCCCTGTCTAAAACACCCCTGAATGCTGGAAGCAAGCGGCGAATGCCTTCAAAAGTCCGCGGGAATTAACTCCAACCCACGATGCGGTTTCTTTCGATCAAACACAAAGGGATAGTAAAGTGACTTTCAAAGGCCAAAGGTTTAGGTTGTTTTTACTTCCCGGGCACCCTTTCTTGGAAGTTCCTGGAGAAGGTGTTCCACCAAAAAGGAGAGAGGGAAGAAAGAGGAAGACTTGAGGTCCAGAAAACAGGGCGTGCATGGCAGAGAGAGACAAAGGGCAGGGCGTTCCCACAGTGCTGACGCCAGACATCCCAGACGGCGAGCCGGTCACCGGAGTGCGCTCAGTCTCGATTAGGCAGGGACAGACGGGCCTCTGAGAAAAGAAAACTGGAGGACTACTGCTCTGGTCTGAATGTGTGTCCACCGCAGCCCCCTCACCACCCCAGATTCATATGTTGAAATCCTATCCCCCAAGGTGATGGTATTAGGAGCAGGGGGCCTTTGGGGGGTGCTTACCCTATGAGGGGGGCCCCACAGAGCTCCCCAGGCCCTTATACCATGTGAGACACAGTCTGTGACCTAGGAGGGCCTGCACCTGACTGCGCTGGCACTGTGATCTTGGACTTCCGGCTGTCCCTCAGTCCTCAGCTTCCCAACCCGTGCCCTTCTGTTACAGCAGCCAGGGAAGATCAGGAGAGCTACCAACAGGACTTGTCTGTACTGGAGGGGACTCCATGCCGCGGTCAGAGGGAATAGGATGGGGCATGGGAAGTATGAAGAAGTATCAGCAAAGATAACTAAGCAGGTGAGGAGGAGGAGGAGGAGGAAGGGGCAGGGGAGAAGGAGGAGGAGGAGGAAGGAGAAGCAGCAGCAAGAAGGAGAGGTGGAGGAAGAAACAGGTACAATTATTAATTTTAGGGAAAAGGGCATCACGAAACAAAATCGGATTCTGGTATGCACTGTGACCGGGCCAGGAGCAATATCTACAGAGCAGTAATTCTGTAAACATGGATTTAGCGAAAATGTGTGAGAACGGGGGAGAGGCGCGTGTACGAATGGGTAGGGCCACTATCCTTCCCATTAACATCTTCCTCAGGAAAGGAGGTCAACAGAGCCCAAGATGGGCAACGTCAAGAAACAGGCAGCACGTGGTGTTGAAATGTGCTGTAGATACTGACACGGAAGCCACAAAGAATTAGACGCCTTGCTTCGGCAGGGGAGGATTTTGAGGCGGGGTGGGCTGGTGGGGGGAGCCCCTGCTTCTCCTAACCTTTCTAAACCTCTCTGATTTGTCAAACTCTGTAGAGGTAGGATTCTGATAAAAATAGAAATGAAAAACTTTAAGTCCAAAGAACAACTTTCAATGAGTAGCGCTACAGGGGAAGAGGGCTTAGAAAGTCGGCGGAGGCAGCGAGAACCCGCTGAAGGGTTTTAGGGGGCAAGAGACACAAACAGCTGCATTTTACAAAAATTATGGAGACGGGAAGAAACAAAGGATGGGCTGAAAAAGGGAGAGTATGAAAGTCAAGAGAAACTGTTAGAAAGTTCTAGTGGACCCCCAGGGAGCGCGCTGCCCGCCTTCTGTGCTAGGAACACCGGAAGGGTGGACCTGGCGGCCCCTCCAAGGATGTCTCGATCTCTATCAGTCTGGTAGTTCTCCGACCGCAGGTTAGAATTCGCTACAAGGAAGGGGCGGCCAGTCCGGTAGGCGGTTAGGACTGCTGTCCTTCTGGCGAAACAGCCTCTCACATCTGGATAAAGCACCACCCTGGGTTATGAATCAGTCACTCAAGAGTTATCACCTAGTGTGGATTTTAACCACACCCTGACCCGACCACCCTTGAGCAGGCTGACCATCAAAGTCCTGGATCCCAGAGCTGAGAGGCCAAACCTTGGAAGTCAGGAGGCTTGGTTTTACACCACAAAGCCACACTTGCTCATACATCCTTCCGCTCACAGGGCCTACATGCTTAGGAACAGAGACTAAGGAACATCGGTCAGCTTTCTCCTTTATTGCATGGCTACAGAAGGGTGTGTTGGAGAAAACGAGGCAGGCGGCGTGTCCGGCTTTTAGGAAGACGCGGCGACGAAAGAACCAAAGGCGTCATCTCCTGTGGCTCATCCATCAGAATCGGGTCCTAGCTCATAGAACAGTCCACCGGGGGCCCTGTGAGAACCGGGGGTTCTGAGAAGTGAGTACGAGGTGTAGGAGGAGGTAAGAGCCATACCCACCCGAGGCACTGGGTAAGCCTGGGGACTCCGCCCCCAACACACCCCCACACCACTCGGCTTAGAACCCGGAGGCTCCTAGTGTGGTCCTCGCCTGCAGAGGCCACACCCCCAGGGAGCTTATTAGACAGGGGGGAATCTTGGGCCCCACTCCAGACCTAATGAATCAAAATCTGCGTGTTTTAATAAGATCTCTGGGTGATATTTATGCTCATTAAGGGTTGAGAAGCAATGACTTCGAAGAGAGAGAAGGGGGCCCTTCTGGCTCTGTGGTCCCCAGCGGGTCCCCAGCTGGTACAGGAAGGGGCTGGAGACTGGACAGGGCACCCAGGTGTCCAAACTGCAGAAGTAGCAACAGAGACATGTGCGTGGCGTGTGAGTGGGGACGCGGGGCTGGCAGCCAGGTCCCCTCTGGAAAACGCGCTCATTCCGGGACACTCAATTATTTCTTAGGAGCTTGATTTTAGACCCCAATAAGAGCTCAGGCATGAACCACAGTTTTCCCTTTATAGCTGCCTATTTTATTTAAACAAAAAATGCTAAACATTAATTTTAGTTGTACTTAATTGAATAATTTCTCGGGGGAATAGTTCAGGGAGAGTTTAAAACTGCCTGTTTCCAAAAGCCATTACACATTGGCATATACTATAATGTCACCGTGCCAACCCAAACAGCCCGCCTCAGCGTCCCTGGGGCCACCCTTGCTCCAGATGTGTTCAGATTTCCTAGTAATATAATGCAGGCAAAAACCATATTTATGCAAAGCAGTATTTTGAATATGAATATCCTTTTCCGATTATCTCCAATGAGATAACAGATCCCTAATTGGAAGCACGGGGCGGGGGGGGGGGGAAGAGAAGTCTGCGTTTCTCTCTAGTGAGTGCTTTTCATTAGTAAAAACTCAGAGAGCCTGTCCGAGAGTAAAAGAAATCTCCGTTGCCACATTGAGTCATCTGAACATCTATAAACTTAGAAACGGCCCCGTGGTCACCTGTAATGAACTCGCTGATTTATTTTAAAAGATGGATCTCGTCTTTTCCTATAAGTCGTAAATACGGAGGACTAGGGTCGGGGAGGGGGGAGGGAGACATGAACTCCAGTCCAAGAAATCCAGGAAATCGCTTCGGCGAGGCAGTTGGTGTTCAGGTGCTGCCCCCGCCCCGCCCCCCGCAAATACCTTCGATCGGGTTTCGCGCCGGCGCGAACAGCACAGATTCTGAACCTCAGACCAGCGGCCGTCCTGACCAGGCTGCCAAGTGAAGCCATCGCTGTGTATCGCCCATTTGTGAACCTGCATCCCAGACTCCGCCTACGGATTCGGAATCACCTTTTTATTCTCTGATCTGAGCTCGTGTAAACAACTGAAGAAAGGTGGCCTACACCGTGTGCCAAACACCGAAGTTTCCATCCTTACCGTTTTCCTAATCAATGTCCATTTAGAAATTCAGGTGTAAGTCAAATAGGTAGTTTTTAGGCCAACTGGCACCCCGTTCAGTTAGAGCGGAGACTCTGGCCTCCTCCGTCATAAAAGGCGGTAATGTGCTGTCCACGCCCAGCACGCCCGTTTCCTGGACTTGTCTATTTTCACAGATGTCAGGCAGAAGTCATCTGAAAAACGATGCAAAAGTGCAGCTGTCCCTGGCCGTTAGCAAGATACGCTTGGAAACCTCATTCCCTGAGATGTTCAAAATTGCAAAGGGTTTGTCTAAATAGAAATTAATTACCAAATTCCATGTGTTGATAAGCAAACACTCTGATGTTTATGCTTCAACTTGACAAAAGGGAATTTAAGCATATTACCCAGAAACCCCTAATGGAAACAAAGTCCATGTGTGGTATTCATGTTTTCCCCTACAACGTTTAAAAATGTTTTTAGCGCAGAAGTTAACAGTCAAGGAGAAAAGCAGAGACTTGTAGGCAGTTTAACAAAGAGTTTGCAAAGCAGACGCCACGTAACCCACCGCACACTCTGCCACAGCAATCAGCCCCGGAGAAATCTACCTAAACTCATTTACTCGACCTGGCAATCGGCAAACTAGGTGCCAGGCGCTGTGTTACGTGCAAATGTAGACACTGGCAAGTTTCGTCTGCTAACGAACGTACTGGCCCAAATGACTACCGCTGATTCCCTCACTGTTGCCGACCTGAGTTTCAAAGTAATAAGTAGGTAACTTCATCATATGGACAAGGAGCACATCCCCCCTCCCCCATAAATCTACACTAAAAGTTTGTGCACTTGGGGTACTTAACAATGTATCTTTTTTTTCTTTAGAAATTTCTTTTAATGTTTGTTTATTTTTGAGACAGAGAGAGACAGAGAGTGAGCAGGGGAGGGGGAGAGAAAGAGGGAGACACAGAATCCAAAGCAGGTTCCAGGCTCTGAGCTGTCAGCACAGAGCCCAACGCAGGGTTTGAACCCACAAACTACAAGATCATGACCTGAGCCAAAGTCAGACGCTTAACCAACTGAGCCACCCAGGCGGCCCAACAATGTATCGCTTCTAAAAGCACCACGAGAAACAGCTTGGTGGTAACACCCGGATGTGAACTTTTCTCTCTGACCTGTACCAACAGTGAATGATATCCCCAGTGTCCCTCTGATTAACCCCAGACCAAAGGCTCCCCCACGTGGGAGCCACTCAGAACTGCCCCAAGCACCTTGCAAAGAGTCGTATTTTTCATACCGTGCCTAGTATTTTTCCGGCGTGGGCACAATGAAATCCCTGGTATAATGGTCTCTTAATCCTAAGGGGGGGAAAATGTGATCCGTAGCTTTATTTTCAGAGACATAGTTTTACCTTATTAATCACAAAGTTTTCAAGGGAACTCTGTGTTGTGAGATTCTCAGAAACAGTTCAGCTGTTTCCAAATCACACATTGGAAAATTCCAACATTACACGGTCCAGGCTAATCGGCGTTAAAACAATACACATGATAGCATCATTTCCTCACTAGGTTCCGTTTCTGTTGGGAAAGGAGAGAGACGTTTAAACCAAGATGATAATTTTAGCCAATATGCTACAAACTGGGGTGTGCAAGGTGATTCACTGAAATGTGGCCAGAAAAAAAACCTCCCATGAATTTGCTGTATTTATTTTTTTAATCTCGACTGTTTCTAATTTTTGGAACTCCACAATATAGAACACAGTAAGACCCATACATTTATCAAGACCATTGTCTCTTAAAATCCGAGAGCGTTGATCGTATTTTTACTAAAGTGATGGATGATGTAAAAATGGGGGCCATGTGTTGGAAGTGGTACAGATTGTCTGTAAAAGAATAAAGTGCATGTGGCCCAAGCATCTCAAAGTTAAGTATCTTTGCCATTGTTCAAGAAAACGTTACATGAGTCCTACAAGCATCAGTTGTGCTGAGCCGGATTGAGCTGGGGGAGGGCTACAGACCACACAAACTCGCAACCCAAGCAACACGGTGGTAAGACGTCTGTATTAGGGAAAGCAGAGTGCAGGATATAGGAAAGTTTCCTACTTTCGCAACTTTTTCTATAAATTTAATCTTGGGTCAAAACAAAACACTTAAATGTGATTTGGAACTGGGGCACCTGGGTGGCTTAGTTGGGTAAGCGTCTGACTTGATTTTGGCTCAGGTCGTGAGTTCGAGCCCCAAGTCAGGCTCTGTGCTGACAGTGTGGAGTCTACTTGGGATTCTCTCTCTCTGTCCCTTCCCTACTTGTGTACACACATGCACTTTCTCTCTCTCAAAATTAAAATTAATTAAAAATTAATTAAAAAATTAATACACTTAAAATTAACTTGTTAACTGATCATAGCACCAAAGCTTGCAAATTATTTGTTAATGTTTTTAAATATTTATTTTTGGAAGAGATGGAAAGAGACAGAGCATGAGCAGGAGAGGGGCAGAGAGAGAGAGAGAGAGAGAGAGAGAGAGAATGAATCTGAGCAGGCTCCAGGCTGTCAGCAAAGAGCCCGACACGGGGCTCAAACTCATGAACCATGAGATCGTGACCTGAGCCAAAGTCGGACACTCAACTGACTGAGCCCCACAAATCATTTTAAATAAAGCAGAGAGGAGGTAAACCCTAAGTGGCACGTAAACTTGCATTACATACCCCGCCCCGCCTCGCCCCTCTATGTCACAGGTCACCGTGACCGATGCACACTTAGAGAAGCAACGTGGTGGTACCGCGGGCCCCCCTTCCCTGTAGTTAGTGTGAGCGCTCTTTGCAGGTAGGGGTGGTTGCTCTCCGGGGTTCTGACAGAAGATGACACACATGGAGGAGTGGAGGCGAGGAAAGGGAGGGAGAAGGTGTGGTCAAAGGAACAGATGCAGAAAGAGTTTCAGGATGCGGTCAGACGCTCGCTTTGGGAAGGAAAACGGCAACAAGACAAAGTCGGTGTTGGAGACCAGCTGTGCGTCAGGAGCTGGACTGGGCGCTGAGGATACCAAGGTGCTTGGCGCAGACACTGCCCCTGCCCTCAGGAAGCTTACAGTCTAGACTACGGGAAAACAGTCCAGGGAGGAGGCTCGGTAGTAGCACCGGGAAGAAACAGGGGCTGAACTGAGTCAGGGTGTCACAAGAGAAGAAAATCCTTTGCGTGCAGGCAAACTGACCAGCGCTAAACAGCTCTTTTCCCTGGAGACATAGAGGGCCGGCCGAAGTCCTGCCCTGTTCCTGCACAGACGTCAGTCAGCGCGGTTCGGAGGCAAGGAGTGGACAGACAGATCACTGGCGATGGGGTATGGAGCTGCGAGTCCTCGGACTGGGGGCGCAGCCCTGTTCTCTCCATTGTCCGTCCGTCTATCCGGCCTTCCTTCCTTCCTTCCTATCCATCTTTTGTTCCTTCTCTTTCTTCCTTTTTTTTTTTCTTTGTTTTTTTTTTTTAACACTTTATTTAAGAAATCTCTACACCCAGTGTGGGGCTCAAACCATGACCCCGAGATCAGGAGTCGCATGCCCCACTGACTGATCCAGCCAGGCACCCCACTGTTTTCTGTTCTGTTCTTACCTGCCTCAGCCAGGGCGTTCCTCAGAACTGAAGACACCGGGGAGACCACCAAGTTTCAAAGTACCCCCCACCTCCACTGCCCATAGAATATTCGCTGAATGAACAGACGATACAGAGAAGCCCAAAGGCGGGAGCACTGGAGTGAAGGTAGGGCTGGGGGGCAGTGATGGGAAGGGGGCTGCCAACAAGACACAGGGCCGTGCTTATGCTCATCTAGACGGGAAGAACTTGCCAGAACAGCCATGAGTGCCTCTCCTTCCTTCCATCCCTCCTTCTATCCTTCCTTCCATCCTTCCTTCTATCTGTCTATCCATCTATCCATCTACAAAAGGAAACGCCAACACCCAAGAAGGGGTGAAGATCCCCCCCAGCCTCCGAGGTAAGTGATGGCTACAGAGCTGCCGTGACGGAAGCAGAAGAGCAGGCGGCCCTGGAGGAGGGTGAGGACCTGCTTCTCCAGCTCCCTGCAGTGTAGGGTTTGTGTTTTCTCTTCAGCTTCCAGTCTGTCACAGAGCAAGGCTTCCACAATATACAATAAAAATGAATTACTAGCAAAATGGAAATCTTTGAAAAATCCACAAAATGCCAGCCCCCCCCTCCCATGCTGCATCTGGATGTCACGGCGACGCCAAGATGCTATACAGAAGCCTGAACTCTTACTCTCAAACTTTGGTACTAACCGCACTCTACGCTGGTGACAAACAGAGGACAGGCTCTGGGCCCGTGGGCACAGCGGGGGCTGGGGGACCTGCCTGAAGCCCGAGTTCACCCACCAACACACTGCTGGCCCCCCAGAAGTGTTCGACCGAACCGCGGCCAACGGCCAGGGTGGCGGAGGGGCAGACGGCGCTCACCGGGAGAGACAGGGGTGCGCGTGTTAGGTCCTGTCCTTTCTGATCTTCCTCAGTCACAGACATACCTTTTTTTTTTTGAAGTTTGTTTCTTTATTTTGAGAGAGACAGAGTGAATCCCAAGCAGGCTTTGCGCTGTCAGTGCAGGGCTCAATCTTGGAAACTGGGAGATGACCTGAGCCAAAATCAAGAGCCAGATGCCTAACTGACTGAGCCACCCCAGCTCCCCAACACACAGCTCTTGATGCTTGTTTTGATTTGCTACCAGATGCCTGAAGTCTGCCTGCCCGCCTTCCCACAGCCTGAGGAAGGACTCAGCACACACGTGTGACGGGGCTGGTGGACGATGGCCTCTTTTTCCAGCATCTTCTCTCTTCCTTTCCTTTCCGCAAGCACCTCTCCTTCCACCTCTGAACACCCACCTCAGTCTCCTTCCTCTGCTATGTCGTAGCCTTTCTCTGGAACAGAACCTCAGGGGCGCCTGGGGGGCTCAGTCGGTTAAGCCTCCGACATCAGCTCAGGCCATAATCTCGCAGATCGTGAGTTTGAGCCCCACTTCAGGCGGGGACGGTTCGGAGCCTGGAGCTGCTTCGGGTTCTGCGTCTCCCTCTGTCTCTGTCCCTCCCCTGCTCACACCCTGTCTGGCCGTCTCTGTCTCTGTCTCTCTCTCTCTAAAATAAACATTTGGGGCATCTGGGTGGCTCAGTCAGTTAAGCATCCAACTTCGGTTCAGGTCACGATCTCACAGTTTGTGGGTTCGAGCCCTGCGTCCGGCTCTGTGCTGACAGCTCAGAGCCTGGAGCCTGCTTCAGATTCTGTGTCTCCCCCTCTCTCTGCCCCTCCCCTGCTCATGCTCTGTCACTCTGTCTCAAAAATAAACAAACATTTTTTAAAAATTAAAAAATAAACAAACATTAAAAAAACCCAAACAACCTCAAATCCCTTCACTGACCTCGATGCCCTCCAGTCTGCTTTGCACCATCCTTCCACTGACGGGGCCCCTGTGCCGGGAGGTCACCTCTGTGGGGCTGTGCTCTGCCCACCCGGGTGAAGCCACGCCCTCCCAGCGCCCTTGCCAACACAGCCATCGCAGAAGCAATGGCTTTTCTTCCCGATCTCTCTGCACAGCTCCCCGCCCCCACCCCACCTTGGAAAAGCCCCTCCACGGCCACCACGAAGACACTGAACCTGTTCCTTCCACCTGACTCCTATGCTGGCACCTGGCCTTCCTTCGGGGTTCCCCTGAGCCTTTGTCTGTAACGGGCTCTCCTGGATTTATTTATGCCTTGACCATAACCCCCCAGTGGACAAGTCCAGGCAACCGTTTCCTTTGGGCTCCAGTGTCCAGCCCCAAGGAGCTCCCGGGAAGGCTGCCAGGTGGCGTCAGTGCCCCCAGGCCTGGCTGCACGTAGGAAGCACCTGTGGCTCCTCTGAATCACAGCATCCAGGGCCCCACACTCAGAGACTCTGGCTTCTTTTTATTTTTTTTAAAATATTTTTAATGTCTGTTTAGTTTTGAGAGAGAGAGCGTGAGACAGAGCATGAACAGGGTAGGGGCAGAGAGAGAGAGGGGGAGACACAGAATCCGAAGCAGGCTCCAGGCTCCAAGCTGTCAGCACAGAGCCCAACGCGGGGCTTGAACCCACGAACTGTGAGATCATGACCTGAGCCGAAGTCAGACGCTCAACCGACTGCACCAGCCAGGTGCCCCGAGACTGTGGCTTTAATAGGACTGCAGGCAGGGCTATGGCTTTGTATGTTTTTTTTCCCTTAATACTAAGTATTTAAAGCCACTGCCCAAGAAGAATGCCTCTCAAACCTGGCTACGCTCTGCAATCATCTCAGGAAGCTCTAAAATACAGATGCCTGACTCCCACCCCCAGACGTCCTAACAGAATTGGTTGTGACAGAATAAAAAACCACACTCGGTCTCTGTCCCTGGTTCCTGGCACAGAGCTCCTGAAACCCAGTGGGATTTCCTTAGTGATGTTATTCGTAACAAGGCCCTTCCAATCATACTTGAGTGTATGCTATGGAGGTGACTCTTGTCACCTTCAGGGTGGCGGATGGTGACCAAAAAACCATGTGATCAGAGGACTGGAACTTTCAGTCCCACCCCTGGACCGTGAGGAGACAGAAAAGGCGCTGGAGATTAAGTTCAATCGCCAATGGCCAATGACTGCATCAATCCCGCCTGTGTGGCGGAATCACTGTCAAAGTTCCTAGGCAATTGGATTCGGAGAACTTGTGGATTGGTGAGCGCGCCCACATGCTGGCAGGTGCCGCCCCCCAGCTCCGAGGGACAGAGGCTCCTGCGCTGGGGTCCTTTCAGATCTGTTGCATTTTCCTGAGTTCTGTGAGTCATTCTAGCAAACTATCCAATGGGAGTGGGGAGTGTGGGACCCCTGAATTTGTAGTCTAGTCGGACGGAAGAGCAGGCACCCCATACCTGGTACCTGATACTTGTGACTGGCATCTGAGGTAGGGACAGTCTTATGGGACTGAGCCCTTAAACGTGTAGGGTCTGGTGCTAATTAGCCTCACAATGGGATTGGACTGAACTGAAGGACACCCAGCTGGTGTCAGAGGACGGGAGAACTGGAAGAGGCTTGTATTTGTGGAGACATGTAGGAAAACCCTTGAGCTGGTACTGGGTGGAGGCTGGGCATCGGGACGGGTGACTTCAATCTGCAGCAAAAGCCGAGAACCACGGTCCAAGATCACGGGCACACATCTGAACTTGCCTTTCGCTCCAAGTCAGACCTTCCTTCTTACCCTCACTTCCCGGCCGCAGTGAACGAGTGTGTTTTAAATGAACATCCCAGTGCAACTCAGCGCTCAATCATTCGGTCCCACATCGTTTGCTGATCGTTTCCTGCACGTGAGTCTTCACTGCCTGCAACGCAAGCTCTCTGAAGATTCAGGCAATGGTTTATAACTCTCTTCGCGCTTGCGCTGTCAATTACGCTGCTCCACACAGAGCATCTAGTACGGATTCAAAACTGCTTTTCAGGCAGTACCGCTGCGTCCAACACCACATCCATCTCGAAGGAAAGAGCTCTGATGGCCGGTGCGGTTCCTTGTATTTTTTACACGAAATAAAGATTTATTTACTTGTGGGCACAGAATCTAGAACAGGAAGTTTTTTTAAGATTTTATTTCTTCTAACATTTATTTTTGAAAGAGAAAAAGACAGAGTGCGAGTGGGGGAGGGGCAGAGAGGGAGACACTGAGCCATCAGCACAGAGCACAGCTCGGGGCTCGAACTCACAAGCCGTGAGATCATGACCAGAGCCAAAGTTGGACGCTTAACCGACTGAGCCACCCAGGAGGCTCTAAGATTTCATTTTTAAGTCATCTCTACACTCAACGTGGGGCTCGAACTCACAACCCCAGGGTCAAGAGCTGCATGCATGGACTGAGCCAGCCAACCGGCCCTTGAACAGCAATTCTCAGGCAGATACTCTTTTTCCTCTCAGGGAGAAATCTGACATCTTGAAAGTGTTTATTTTGAAAAAGAAAAATAGTTCTCACATTATTATTGATGAAATTGATCATTCCTCCACTGAGTCGCAAGAATTTTTTCAGAGATTTCTAAGAAGTCAGTATTACAAATATTCTTCTAAGCAAACAAAACAAAACAATGAGGCACTGAAATCAAGTACAGGATCAATCTCTATTGGGAGACGGTTCTAGAGATGTACTGAAAGACAAATCCAAGAGGATGTATTTAAGAAATAAAATATCATGGACCATTTTGTGAAGATTTAAAATATATATAGTTAAAGCAGTCTCTACATCCAAAGTGGGGCTCAAACTCACAACCCTGAGATCAGGAGTTGCATGCTCTATGGACTGAGCCAGCCAGGTGCCCCAATCAATCACCTTTTTCTTTTTAATTTTTAAAAAACTTTTTAATGTTTGCTTATTTTTGAGAGAGAGAAACAAGAGCATGAATGAGGGAGGAGCAGGGAGAGAGGGAGACACAGAATCCGAAGCAGGCTCCAGGCTCCGAGCTGTCAGCACAGAGCCTGATATGGGGCTCAAACCCACGAACCATGAGATCATGACCTGAGCCAAAGTCAGATGCTCAACCGACTGAGCCACCCAGGCGCCCCCGAATCAATCACCTTTTTAACAAGAGAGGTGTACCACATGTTCAGGAAGCATGTGGCCTCCGCAGGGATCATTCATACAAGAAACATGGAAGGCGGGAGGTGAAAGTCAGCAGCAAGGACAGCAAGCAGGGGTAGATGATCTGCGTCCAGAACACTCTATCCCAGAATGCCAGTGGCTACTCACATTGGGTCCTAAACACCTGTTGTTATCAGACCGTTGGTCACCGAGTCATCAATAGTCAATGGCGTTAAGAGTCATCCCTCGCTTCAAGGTCCACTTGTACCTCCACTAAAAGATCCTCTTTTCTGAGCTCACAGGCTCTTGCTCGTACAGAACCTGATCTTTGCCAAAAATAAGCCAGCCCACAAGCAAACACAATGGGGGAGCGGGGAGGGAGAGAAGGAACACATCAGGTCTAGCTGCTAAATCCAGCAGGATTCCCAAAAACTGCATCAAGTGGAAACCGCCGTGCGGGCAGCAGGAATCCTCTGTTGTGTCGGCACAGGTTGACCTCTCAGTGGTCGTGTCAAGGTCCCCTTGTCGCCCTTCTGACGAACCGGTCGGAGGGCTGTGCATGTTTTCAGCCATGATGGCTTGACCTGCGGAGGCCACCTCCACAGGACGAGCTCCGGGCTGCAGAGAAGGAGGGTCAGCAACTTGTGTGTCCCCCACAGTCCCGCTCAGGAATTCGACACGGTCTGAGTTGTCTGAGATGGGTAACCCCCTAGTGCACGAAACCTGGTCAGCAAGCGTCCGTTGACTTGAATGAGTCGCACGAACTCACTCATGGTCGTAAACCTCAGCCGCCAAGGACCCTCAATCCCCACTCACAGGACCTGCCCCAAACCTCCACCACCCTTCTGCCCTTGACCCCCAGCCGCCAACTCTCTCTCCTCCACCTCTAAACTCACCTAGAGACGCCCTTCCCTTCAGTCTATGTGTTGTCTCTGCTCCTCGGTCCACCAGCCATGTGCCGGACCCCAATATGCTCCCCTTCTCTGGGCTCCTTCCTTCACAGCCCCCTGCTGCGTCCTCAGAGAGGTGAGGACGGCCCCTTCCTCAGCCTGCAAACACGCTCAGATCCTGCCCTTCCTATAAAAGCCAGCCCTCAAGCTCAGGCCTTTGAAGCTTCTTTCCTTTAACACCAACTCGCTAGAGAAGGCGGCCTACCACTCGGCCCCCGTGACATGCGTCCTCGCTCCCTCCCCACCTGCCATGGGTAGGAGCGCTGCTCCCACGAGGCAAACTGAGGAGCTGCGCATTCCAATGGCGTCTTCCCAGGCTTCATCCTATTGGCTTCTATACAGAACTGGAAGCTTCCAGAAACCCAGGCTCCCTGCTTCCTCACTGCCGTTTTCCAGAAGTTTGGGTTCTCATCTTCTCCGACCAGAACAAGGTCTCCCTGTACGGGACTGTGTGCAGGCATCGGTACGGGCAAAATGTATGCACGTGCACATACATAAGGGGGCCTGTCGGGTCAGCAGCTTCTTCGAAAGGTCTGTGGCCTCCCGCAAAGTGAAGGAACGCTAGGTGACTGTTCCAAGAGCCTGCCTGACCCACACCTCACCCCTGCCGCGCTCCGACCTGAGCCAGCCTGCACATGACTACCACAAGTATCTCTCAGGGGCGTCTCGGGGCTCAGGCAGTTGAGCGTCCGACTCAGGATTTCAGCTCCGGTCACGATCTCACGGTTTGTGAGTAAGCAAAGGCACATGATGCGTGGAGTATTTCCTTTTCCTTAAATAATAATTCCCCATGAGCAGGCACCTGCACACATCTCTGCATAAAACCTGCCAGAGAATCCCAAACCTTCCCTTCCTGCATTGTACCTTTCCGTACTGCCAGAAATTCTAACCCTGCTCATGCCTTCTCCCAGCGCTGAGTGACGAAATTCCGCTGTTTCTCTTTCTTCTTTAGAGATCTCTGTACTCCACGGAATAAAGAAACACCGATCTAACACACGTTTGTAGAGAAGAAGAAGAAAAACTTCAAAACAAAAGGCTACGTGAAAAGCCGATACGAGTTATGTATTTTCGTGACCTTCCATTTTTTTCACTTTTTTTTTTTTTTAAACCTCTGCAGGTCAGTGATCCTCTAAAGAAATAAACAAAAATGAAAACAAAGCCCTACCGCAGGTTAGATTTTTATCTGCCAGGAACCTAGCCAGAGCGCCAGACGAATGTGTCACGTGCCGTCCCTGTCAGTCCGATAAGGCTTCTACCCTAGATTTCCGCGGATCATCACTGAAACGCTCACTGCATCCATCCGACACAGGACCCTCTGCGGCCACAGAGCTGAGGACGCACGCGATGGCCGCGGCGGGCTGGCCTGCGGGGTTTACTGATGTCTGTGGATGATCCACACACGTGTTCCAGGCGTGAGGACCTTGTCAAACTGCCGCCCAAACTGCGGTGAAAGGACTGCTCCCCGGCTGTGTCCTTCCTGGCGGTAGCTGTGACAACCTCCCCAGGAGGCCTCAAGGTTTGGACTCCAGGCTGGGCATCCGTCCCGCGCCCTGATGGGACAACAGTGGCCGAGCGGCCCAACAGCCAGGCACCTCTGCATCGGCCCAGCCCTCCGACTGTGCCCCCCGTGCCAAGGGCTGCCCATCCCTGCTCCCCGGGGCTTCAGCAACTGTGTGGCCCTGGGCCCCTGCCTCACGCCCCCACCCAGCCTGTGCCTGAATCCTGGCTGCACATCGGAGCTGGGGTCTTTCTCAAAGTTGCCTGTGTCGAGGCGCTCTGGGCATCTTCCCAGGCTGCAGACATGGCGCAGCGCTCTTCCCCTAAGTTCAAGGGGGAGAAAAGAAGTCAGAAACGACGGTAAATCATCCGGCACAAAGGACGCGGCGGGACAGGAGAGGGATGAAGAGATCACCCGCGCCCAGGAGGGACGGGGAGGGATCCGGGAGCGGGGCAGCGCCTGTGGGTGATGCTGATGGATGAGCAGGATCTCTGCCGGGCAGGGTGCAGGCCACGGTTCCTGCCCAGGAGAGAGGCTGTTTGTCAAGCCCTGCGTATAAATAACGGGCCAACCTGGCCCCTGTCTGTATGTCCTTTCTAATCAACCGGCTGCTTGCCTGAAACATGATACTACTTCATCCCAAGTTGTGCAGAGGGGAAAAATCATCACTCAACCCTCCACGAAACTGCAAAAACTTCTGTCACACATCTCCCCCCCGCCCCCCAACCAGGTTCTTTATTTCCCAGTCTAACTAGCGGTATTTTGTATAGTCACCGTAACTTACAATCAGGTATATTATCAATATCTGCGTGATCAATGACATGAGTCCTCAGAATGTCATTTAAATGGAGGGGGCAGGGTCACACCACTGAGTAGCAGCACTTAATAACGACCAATCTTCTAACTGAATAAGGTGCCAAGGCGGCCCCCGGACCCCAGATTTCGACATTCTGAAGGCCTTTCCCTCTGGTCCTGAGCAACAGGGACAGAAACATGTATCCTCCGAAGATTTTCGGAGGTTCTGATCCGAGAAGATGTAAGTTATGGCTACATGTACCCATTTATCGGTTGGCAGAGAAAGGTGGTCTGAAATTCCCGTTACCCCTAATGATTCTCCGATTTCTATGATTTTCACCACGACCTTCAGCTTCTCCAAGTTCACACTGCCTGTCTTCTCCTTACTAAGTGGTGGTGGAAGTGACACAGTTGTTTCCTAAAGGCTTGGAGGCATCTGCCAAGGTGCAAAGATGAATCCCAGAAGTGTGCTCGTGACCTGACTGTTTTGAACGTGATGCCAGAATACTGTTTCCCACAGAAATAACGCTGCATATGGACAAGTCTGGGACCCAGGCAGCCCGCACTGGGCTAAGGGGAACCTCGATAACCCAGCCTGACCGATCAGTACGGATGACAGTCCTAACCTGCGTCCACGGTGAACACCTCCTCGGTGTGGCCGCGGAGTCTCCTTGACCTCCTGAGACTCGCCTACCGAAGGCACAGGACACGGGTCACAAGGGTATTTCGGCCACACCGTGATATGCGCATTCCTGGAAATCCTCACATCCTGCAGAATCACACTCTGAAAACAACAGGGTTTACGGTGGAAAACACCGCTGGGGCCAGAACACTTGAAACCTCTGCAACTTTGTAACCAGAGCACTGACTCGAAGCATAATTAATACCTGGGAAGATGACTTGTTGGCTGTGGCTATCTGGGGAGGGGGTGGAGTTTGCACACGTACAGAACCACAGAGTGGCAGGGCTGGACTGCAGCCGGGGTGAGGTTCTGAGCCAGAGGGGGGACCCCTGCCGGGAGCCTGGGGTCCTGCACACACATGGCTGAGGGTGCCTTCTCTAGGGGGGGTGCCCAGATAGAGATGCTCATTTTTAATTTTCTTAAAATAGGGTCGAAAGGGCATCTGTCGCCCGTGAGGTCTCTTTCCTTGCCGGAATTCTAGTCCTGCTGTTCCTGCTTCTCTTACCGAAGAAAAACTGCCTCTCAACCAAGCCAACCTCCGGGGTCTCCTGACGCGTTTTCTTGGACTTCTCCATCCCTCCCCAGACCGGACGCTGGCTAGCTCCTCGGAGCCCCAAGGTCAGAGTAGGACCTTGCCTGGACCTTGCTCTTTGTAACAACTCTGCATTAGAGACGAAGGGGCGGCCACCGCTGGGAGGCAATGCTCTTCACGTCCGTGCCAGTTCAGGAAGTTCCGCTGTATTCGACTTAGTCATCAGAAGTGATTCTTCAGTGTCTCTCAAAGCACATGAATCCTGGGTGAGTCAGTCTGATTTCCGAGACCAGACTGTCCCACTGAAATATCACATAAGCCACATATATTCAAAAATTAGTCACCATGGGGCGCCTGAGTGGCTCAGTCGGTTAAGTGTCCGACTCTTGATTTCAGCTCAGGTCATGATCTCACCATGAGTCTGAGCCCCGCATCAGGCTCTGTGCTGACAGTGTGGAGCCTGCTTGGGATTCTCGCTCGCTCATGCTCTCTCTCTGCCTCTCCCCTACTCTCTTTCTTCTCTCTCAAAATAAATAAACTTAAAAAAAAATGAGCTATGTTAAAAAAGTAAAAAGAAACATATATTTAATAGTATATTTTATATAACCTAATATACCCCAAATATTATCATTTCAACATGGAAACAACATAAAAATCATTAACAAGATACTTCGTGTTCTTCAACCCAAACCTTCAAAATTCAGTGTTATTTCCCACACACAGCATATCTGAATTCAGACTGGCTACATTTCATGGGTTCAATGGTCACGTGTGGCCGGTGACCATGGAGCTGGACAACAGATCTAGTTAGAGACACTCCGTAGATGGGCAAGTGTCATTTTTTTTAATAGTTTATTTATTTTTGAGACACAGACAGAGCACGAGTGGGGGAGGGGCAGAGAGAGAGGGAGACACAGAATCTGAAGCAGGCTCCAGGCTCTGAGCTGTCAGCACAGAACCCGACACGGGGTTCGAACCCACAAATCGTGAGATCATGACCTGGGCCAAAGTTGGACACTTAACCGACTGAGCCACCCAGGCGCCCCTTGTGTCATTTCTAAAGATATATAATTAATGGATTAGAAAACTCACTGAAGGACAAAATGTTTCTCAAGTTCATAATCCCATCCCATGAAAGAATCCCTTTCACTTAACACTTTCAGTGTGAACATGTTAGCCCTTAATTACCTAGAACATTCCGTTAATCAGGACATCCAACTCCCTACCTACACGCAGTTTTCTTTTAACAGCTTTAGCAAGATAGGATTCATATACATTCACCCATGTAAAGTATACAATGTGATGGTTTTGGGTATATTTTATGTTTTTTTTTTTTAACAGAGGTAAAATACATACCACATAAAACTTGCCATTTCAACCATTTTTATGCATATAGTTCAGTGGCTTCAATTACATTCACGGTGTTACACAACACTCCCTGCCATCTGTTTCTACAACGCGGTCACACCTCAAACAGGAGCTCTCCATCTAGAAGGCAAGGTGTCCCCGCCGCTCACTGTGCAATCAACAAGCCAAGAGCAGTGACCTTGGCATTCCCGTCATGGTGTGGGGACCAGGAACGCTGTGCTGTGCCTATGGACGCTTCCCAGAAACCTCCCCTCCCTCCCCTTCTGAGGCTGGGAAGTTTCTGGGACAACATCTAGTGGTCACAAAACCTTTTGTAATAAATCTGTGAGTGGCCCGGCCTCCCGTCTGCTCCCTGGTACTCAGTCTCCGGGTTTTCTGATGATACAATCCCACGTTTTGGTTAAAAAAAATTTTTTTAAACCTTTATTTTTGAAAGACGCGGAGAGACAGAGTATGAGCAGGGGAGGGTCAGGGATGCAGGGAGACACAGAATCCGAAGCAGGCTCTAGGCTCTGAGTTGTCCGTGCAAAGCCCGACGCCGGACTTGAACCCACAAACTGCGAGATCACGACTGGAGCCAGAGTCGGATGTTTGCTTAACCGACTGAGCCGCCCAGACACCCCACACAATCCCACGTTCTTTTAAATGACATCACCGTAACGGAGGAAGGAGCCACAAGTCAACTGCAACCTGAAGTTACAGACACATCTCTGAAGAAATGAAACTGCTGTGCTTTTCTCGAACATTTGCTTCCAACAAAAAAACACTGCTGGACTACAGAGTCTTCCTCTCACGCGTTTTTCCTTTTTTTTTTTTTTCTTTTCTTAACAGTTCGCAAGGAAAAACAAAAGAAGTTCCAATTGCCTTTATGAGTTTTATTAGGGTAAAACGAGATGTGGAGAAACCATCTCGGAGCGCCGACCAGAGTCCATTAATTCCAGGATAACCCCTCACATGAGGCCGGAGCTCGCGAGCAGATGAGCCGGCGAAATACTTAGGGTCAGTCTTCGCGCATGATTGGAAGTAACCGCTCACCGCCCCCCCCCCCCCCCCCCCCCCCCCCCCCCCCCCCCCCCCCCCCCCCCCCCCCCCCCCCCCCGCACAGACTGGCCTGCAGCCTCGCGTCCATGACGAGCAGCTTGGACATGTGGAGACGTGGAATTTAGCATCTCTATCACTCTCCGTTGATTTCCAAACCTTTGCGTCTCAACAGGAAAGAAAAGCAAGGGGGAGAAAAATGCCCCCGGAGTCGCCTGTCGACCGTACGGAGTATCAGCCACTCAGGGAAAAGCTGAGGAAGCAAGTTTAAACCCTGTTGCCACAAATGTGTTTGGGGAACTTTCACCCTGTTTCTCATAAACTAGAAAGTGCACTTCACGTTCCTTTTGATTTCTAATGACCAATGCGTTTAAACTAACATTTCATTTCCAACCCGTGTCTGTTTCAGGACTTGCAGCTGGACGATTTATTTTGCTAGCTGGTGATAGAATTAAATACCTAGTCTTTGAAAACATTTACAAGCTTTCCCTCTAACCTTGGGTGTACTTTCCAAATTAGGCTACTTTGATTTTTATTAGCTAAAGGTTTACATACTGAAATACTAACACTGTTACCTTCAGAATAAATTGTTTATAGCTCAGGTGCGGTTTAAAGCGTTTTCCTCCTCCAGGGGGATACTTCGGAGACGGAGGAGGAGGGAAGTTGAACTGGTTCGCTCTGGATCAACAATTTCCCTTTGTGGATCAAACACTGTTGGGGGCGCGCAGATAGAGGTGCAGACGGGGGCGGTCCTCTACAGGACCCAGGGCTTCCTCTGCGGGTCCCAAGGGCTTCAGAACCCGGAAATCACTATCCTGGTGACGGACTCTTAAGATTTATTCTCTGATGCCAGCACTTGGACGCGGCAGACAAGGCACGAGCTCGGAACCCAGACCGACGTGGGCGCACACTGTGACTCCTTCGTTTATTAGCGACATAGTCTTGCCCCAATAATTTAACGTGAGTCTTGGTGTCTAGCCCTGCAAAATGGGAAATAATTACCCCCTCCTTGTTATTTTATTGTGATCGCTTGCACTGGCGGGCTCAACAGAGCCGGAGAGCCTCCGTCACAAGGACTCCCCCAGTGTCCCAGCCCGCAACTGCTGTTTGTGACATGTTCAGCCACTCAGTGGAAAACTTCCATTGGCTCTACTGAAAGACAACGAGATCGATGTAGTCCCTTGTCTCAAGAAACACACACACAGCACTTCTGGGGGCTGCAGACAGCGACACGGGGCGGGGGGAGGAAATCCTAAACAGTGAATACTTACAGGGTTCACGGAGTATTGTGAGAACCCCATGAAAGGGGCCACTGGGGAAGAGCTTTACGGAGAAGATGACGTTTGAGCTTCGACTGTGTCTGTTAGACAGGAAAGGCAGGAAGAGCATCACTGGGAGAGGGAACCACATGTGAGAAGGCAGAGGACCGAAATGGATCGTTGTGGTCGGTGTGGCCACCGGTAGGTGAAGCCCCCTAGGGCTTTCGTGTGCCCACCTCTGAGAGCCGCTATTTTGCCCTAAATGGGACAAGGGGCCACTAGAGGTTTCTAGCGTGAACATAACACCATCATATTTGTTTATGAGAAGCTGAGTCTGTCAGCAGAAAGGCAGACAGACTGGGGCACTGGAAGGCTGGTGGTACTAGTTCTCAGAGGGAGAAGTCCAGGCCTTGGGACCAGGCGGAGGCGGCAGAGGTGGGGAGGGAAGATAGGAAAGACCGTCTCGGAGTGAGAGGAACTGAATTCAGCGATGGGCTGCAGCAGGTCTGACCTGGAAGCCAAGCGGGATGGGGACACCAGTGACCAAGAAAGAAGGTAAGGAGTGGAACGGGCTGTGGCAGAGGTCCGTCTCCAGCTGAGGATGCTGAGAAAAGGCGGAGTGCGGATCTGGCTCTGTGGGGACACGGTGAAATCTGGCCAGCACCTATATGAGGCTGGAGCCACAGGGACGGATCAGGGTGTGGCTCATCCTTTAGGGATGAGGCAGGACCCGGGGAGAGCACGCAGAGTACGCGGACACGGAGGACAGGGCCCCAGACAGCCCAGGATTTAGGTGCGGCATAGCTCAGCTGCACCTAGGCTGCCTTTTATCCTTAGTGATCAGCATCACGAACCACACAGTCCCCCCCCCCCCCAGGAGCTTAGAAACATAATGCTTTATTCCCACTGCGCAGAGAGCACCAGGCCGCTCTGGGGTACATCAAAAAGGCACCTTTGGAACTGAAGCAGAAGAAACTTACTGGCGTAGAAGAACTAGAACCAACTTAAAAAGGGCCTTTAAAGATGGATCTAAGGGATTTTAACATCGTCCATTAGGCAACTGAGAAAAAACCCAAAGCTTTATGAGCATTGAAGTCATGTGACAAAAGTGGTATTTTTTTAAAAGACTGATCTAAGTCTACACGGCGGAGGAAGACAGGAGACTGTGCCATGAGGAGCCCACGAGGAAGTCGCTGTGGGGACTGAGTCCCTGGTCCCAGGGGGGCGGAAAGCCAGCGCCAGAAGCGTAATAATCCATTCCGCTAAATGAACGGGAAAAACATGCATGGGTCCTAAAATGACTTTCTGAAAACATACTTCTGACCAGCCGAGAGAGAGAACCATAATCACCCCCAGGACTCCGTGAGTGGCCACGGAGAAGAGGGCGGGCAGAATGGGAAAAGCAGGCGAGGGTAAAATGTTGTTGTTTTTTTAACTTTTAATACAGCAGGGGGTGGGGGAGGGCGAGAGAGAGAGAGAGAGAGAGAGAGAGAGAGAGAGAGAGAGAGAGAGAATCCCAAGCAGTCTCCACACTCAGCACACAGCCCGACATGAGGCTCGATCCCAGGACCATGAGATCAAGACTTATGCCTAAATCAGGAGTTGGATGCTTAGCCCGCTGAGCCACCCGGGCGCCCCTGAAGGTTTTTAAGTGATCTCTGTGGCCAACTGGGGCCTGAATGCCCAGCCCTGAGATCAAGAGCCACGTGTTCCAGACCAGATGCCCCTAAAAGCAGTCAGGGTTTGGAAAAGTCCCTGTACAACGCATCGGTTGAGGTTCCAGGGAATCACCACCAAGCTTAGGAGCGAATCTGGACTCAGCCTACTGCGGTTTTAATAATCCGGATAACAACTTGACGGCGATGAACGTGACAGAGTGGGTGATGTGCTGCCTGAAAAGCCCGGACGAGCTGAGAGATATCTGGCCCGTATCAATGTGGCCGAGCTCTGAGAAGGGGGGGCGGGGGTCACAAGCCGCATTTTTACAGAAGAAAAAGCCGCATTGTGTGCTCGCTGCCTCCAGCCATCTGTTCTGCCCCCGGGTTAGCCGAGTGAAATAAACTCTCTGGGCAAGATATTGATTCACATTTTTCAAGTGCTGACGCCTGCTCCGGCCGCAGAGCTGAGGTCAGAATTCTTGTGTCCGTTTCCAGCCAAACCGATTTCAGGACAGGCGAGCAATCACACAATGCTCTTCCGAGCAATAAATATGAAAATCCTTAACCTCCCTGGGGTATTAGGGAGCATAAATCATGTCTTTAAAGGCCCGTGACGAGCTGAAATGAAAAGCGCTCAAAGTAGGAAACGCCATGAGCCCACGGCTGCAGCCGCTCCCCGGATCTCTGTGCAGATCGGATTGCCGTCGGCCTCGTGAATTTCATGGTTCTGGAAGTATTCATCAATGGCTCCCACTCAGGTGGCTTGCACGCTCTGGGGCTCGGCCCCTCTATCGCAGTGGGCTACAGTCCCCAACATTTATCATCTTGCTCAAAGCGGCTGGTGTTTCCCCTTCCCTTTTTTTTTTTTTTAAAATACTTCTTGACGGAGTCATTAGGGAGAGGGTTCCCTCCTGAGGGCCGGCGACGGCCTGAGGCTGGGGGGCCCCCCGCTACAAGCACGGAGGCTGTTGGGGATTCTGGGGAAGGGGTGTGGGGCAAACGAATCCAAGTGGGAGAGGGGCCGGGGCAGCGATGGCGGCTGCTGCGTGTGCGTGAGCGGTCACGCGGCCGTGGGCTCTCGGTGCACACGAGGGGGGACTCCAGGAACCTTAAGGACACATTAAATGATGAAAGCCACCGCTGATTTGTATGAGTGTGGTGAACGCACGCCTCGGCGGCTGGTCGCAGAGGGGCACCGACGAGCTGCTGTGCCCGCTGGGAGACGTCCGGGCAACAGACATCACCCCTGTTGAGTGAGGGAGGCACTTCCTCCCTGCGAGCAACACCCCCCCGCCTCCCCCCACCCCTGCAGACTTTCAAGGTCAGAGGCGCTGGGCTGGAGGGGATCTGATGGCCGCTGGGAAGTCCAGCCTCAGCCCAAGGCAGGAAGCTTGTCTGTCAGCGTCACGAGGACCTGGGGGCCACCACCACGATTCTGTGATTCCCGCTCATCGTTAAGAGTGCTGCCTGGAGTGAACTCCGACGCCGGCGCCCACAGGTCCCGGCTCCGGCCCCTGGAGTCCAGGAGAACAAGTCGATTTCTGCTGCAAGCATTCGACAATGTCTCCTTCACAACATACCTCTTCCTTGGCTTTTTCCCCTTAAGGACATGGGCCCCTTTGCAAATCCAGGTGGGATCCAGGGACCAGTGGTTTGGGCGTCGGCTGGAAGCGATCAGAAATGCAGACTCCCAGGCCCTACCTCCGGCCTCCTGACCGGGAATCTGCATTGTAACAAGATTCCCAGTAGTTCACATGCACGTGGGCGTTTGGGACGAGGAGGAGGTAAACGTTTTGCGCAACGGGCCAGGTGGTAAATATTTTAGGCTTTCCAGGCCATATGTCTGTGTGGCAACGAGCACAAGAGCCACCACAGATAATACGGAACGGAAGGAGCAAGGCTGTGTTAAAAATTTTTTAGAAAACAAAACTTTATGGACACTGACGTTTGAATTTCGTGTCATTTTCACACATCACGAAGCAGCATCACTGCTTTTGGGTTTCCCGCCATTAGGACTACAGAAACCTGTCATCCTAGCTTGTGTGGCATCAGGGGCAGGCGGGCAGCGGCCCCTGGCTGCTGAGCCCTGCTCCACCCCGTGCCACCGCTGGCCAGCTCCCTCGGGGCTGGGTCCCCAGCTCCATGTGTGCAAAGGACGGCTCTCAGGAAGGCGGGCTGGGGCAGGACCGCTATTTTTGACCGAACACAGAATTTCTTCTGACGCAGACTGACTCCAGACGTGTTTTTAGCATGGCAGTACACAGCAGAGTGCGATGATACATTTGTGAACAACTAAAAGTTGTTTTCTTCTGTTTTTAAATCGTTCTGCAGAATGAACTTGTATCTTCAGTGGCTGTCTCTTCTCCACACCGGAACAGCGATGTCGACGGACTGCCTCCATATAAATGCGGTAACTCTTCATCAGGAAAAAACCACTGATTTTCCCTCCTGACGGGTGGGGTGAGTCTGGAGCTGAAACACGCTGCCATTCTTTTTTTAACCATTTAAAAAGCTCTCACCAGAATGGCGTACAGGAAAAGACACGTGGCAAAGTCAGTCCTCTCTGCGTGAGGCTTTTCAAGCCTGGGTCAGGCCGGATAAGGGCAAGCTGCCTGGTGGGGGCATAGCCCCGCCCGCTTCCAGAACCCTGGAAGGTCTCACCAGGAAAGGCAGGGGAAGAGAAGCCATAAAGGAACCAGCTGAGAACTCCTTCCAGAGTCTAATGACTTCCCATCTGAGTTACTCTCTTAGGTCCTAACACGGGGAGGCACCGAGACGATTTTATTATTTTAATTTTTCTTAATGTTTGTTTATTTTTGAAAGTGAGCAAGAGAGAAACAGCACAGGCAGGTAAAGGCAGAGAGAGGGGGAGACAAAGAATCCCAAGCAGGTTCCAGGCTCCGAGCTGTCAGCACAGAGCCTGAGGTGGGGCTTGAACCCACGAACCGCAAGATCATGACCTGAGCCAAAGTCGGATGCTTAACGGACTGAGCCACCCAGGCGCCTCTGAATGAGATGATCTTAGAGAGATTTTCTGATGCTACAGCGTGGAGATTTGTCCCTGGAACTCTGACTTACTGGGGTTGGGAGCCACCTCTTATTCACCCGGGGCCCTCAGCCCTCCCTCTGCCTCCCTCCCCAAAGCCTGCAGATTCCTCCTTTCCCTCTCAGATGTATCCCGCTCTCCCTTACTGTCGGCATCCTGGGTAACGCTTCCATCCGAATCCATCGGGCCACGGACATCCATGACCCTCCACACTGCTGCCGACGAAATCCACACGGACTGCTTTTCCTTTCTGTTTCACCATCACTGACATTGTGCACAACCCTCAGCAGCCTCCCCAAACTGAAGCCAGTAGGCCCGTTCCAGAGCCTTCGCCTGCTCCTCCTTCGAGGAAGAATGGCCCCACCCCCCAGCAACCTGAGGCCAAAGCGATTTCCGCCCTTGTCTTCCCGAGCTTTCCTTTCTGCTTCAGCTGCCTTATTTTTACTACTCCTCCCGGGGTCCGGGGAGCCCCATCTGCCCTGAGGCGCGAACAAAATCCGTACGGCTCCTTTACGCCGCTGTACTTAATGACAACAGAATCGGCCCGTCCAGTGGGCTGGGGTGCATTACTAACCCCCACCGAGCCACACACGACTTTTCTTTTTGACCTGTCTTCAGAGCTGTCCGCTCTGCCTTCCCCTGGGCGTGAATGACTTCTTCATCCCCCTCATGGCTCATTCGTTCACACCTACCCCCCCCCCCCCGCCCTCGGGCCTATAGCGCTGTGCGGAATCAAGTTCTGCACAAAAAGATCTCCTTCACACGTCTGCTCCCGTCCACAGGTGCTCACTCCGTCCCGCATTCACAAAGCTTCCCTTCAACATTCTCGGACTTGGTTCTTCAGCTCTACCAACGGACTCCTTCGGCTGGGCCAGGCTTTCTGGACGACGCCGGCACCTTCCGGCCCTGGTGAACTTCCAGAAGGGTAAGACACACCGTGTCCAATCAGCACTGGCTCAGTGGTATTATTTCCCACCTCGACCTGGTCACTCTACCTTAATTCATCATAGCAGCCCTCCGTGCGAAGTTGGGAAGCGCTGTTCATGGCAGTACCACCTGGAGCTTAGAGAAGTGATCTAAAATCCTGAACCCCGGGGCGCCTGGGGGGCTCAGTCGGTTAAGCATCCGGCTTCGGCTCAGGTCATGATCTCACGATTTGAGCCCCGCGTCAGGCTCTGTGCTGACAGCTCAGAGCCTGGAACCTGCTTCAGATTCTGTGTCTCCCTCTCTCTCTGACCCTCCCCTGCTCGCACTGTCTCTTCTCTCAAAAATAAATAAAAAACATTAAAAATAAATAAATAAATAAATAAATAAAATCCTAACCCCCAGGACCTTTTCATGGGGAAGCGCAAAGTCTTTCAAGGGTGTCATGAGCATGTCGTCTTTACAAAAGAAAAACCGCGGAGAGTTAGTGGGTGTGCCTGCCTGTGTGCGTGCACATGCGTGAATACACACTTTACATACATATTCTCTCTCTCTCCCTCTGGCGCAACTTCCTGACCCCTCAGAGCGGCTTCCTTAGGGTGCTGGCCGTGGATATTTGCGTGGATGTTCGATAGCTCGTTGTGTCCAGGGAGACAGACTTCTTGTCTTCACCCCGGAAAGAACGGAGAGAGACTCTTGCCTTCGAGAGCCGGCAGAGGCGTGCGGCGGAGAGGCCCAGCTGGCTCGTCCCGGTGAGCACGCTGCCGACTCACAGACTGATCACCGGCTGGGCAGCAAGGCGCTCGCCGTAGGGTCACAGTAACACTGGCTCTCTGCTGCTCTGCTGACCATCAGTGACAGATTGAGATGAAGTTCTTCGCGAGGGGCCGCGGGCCGTGCGGGAGAACGGGGGGCAGCGAAGCAGGCTGTGAGTGTGTTATTCATGCGCTCCCTGCCTAGAAAAATAAAAGCTTCCCACCTTTCTGACCTGAGTTTGGAGAACCGTCAGGGCCTGAGTTTGCTCTGTGACTTGGAAGACCGCTCCCAGCCTTCCAGCGCGGCACAAAAAACGAGTACGTATTGGCACCTCCCAGGGACGTGCCAAAATCCACAAAGAGAAATGGCCACGGAGCGTTCTTTTCTTCCTTTTCCCACTGCGAGCGGGAGCGAAGAGACGACATCTCATGTCACTGCTGAAAGAGTCGGTTTTGGGGGCGCCTGGGCGGCTCAGTTGGTTAAGCCTCCGACTTCGGCCCAGGTCAGATCTCAGTTCGTGGGTTCGAGCCCCGCATCGGGCTCTGTGCTGACAGCTAGCTCAGAGCCTGGCGCCTGCTTCCGGTTCTGTCTCCTTCTCTCTCTGCCCCTCCCCCTCTCATGCTCTGTCTCTCTCTATCAAAAATAAATAAAACATTAAAAGATTTAAAAAAAATAAAATGAAAGAGTCGGTTTTGTAAAAACAAATGAAGGCCAGCAAGACAGGCCAGGGTCTCAGGAAAAGAACCGCATGTTGCTGGGTGTCCGTGAGGCCGGGGAGGAGAGCGAGCCTGGCGAGAGGAAGCGCTCTGAGGCACCCCACGAGCAGACAAGGCACATGCACCTAAGGAAACTGGTGCCTGAGTCACCAATTTGAAAAATGGATCCACCTGTTGATGGGCTTTATGTCATCCGCGTTCGAATTGTTCAATTTTCCCAAGTTTTGCACTTTTTAGAAAAGCGTGACAGCTTCCCAAGCTATGATTTACTTTTTGAGTCCGTGATGTTAATGGGGCGCTTGGGTGGTTCCATTGGTTGAGTGTCTGACTCTTGCTTTGGGATCAGGTCACCATCTCCCAGGTGTGGGTGGAGCTCCTGGTTAAGACTCTCTCTCTCTGCCCCTCTCCCCTGCTCTCACACACGTACACCTGCTCTCTCTAAAATAAAAAAAAAAATAGGGGCGCCTGGGTGGCTCAGTCGGCTAAGTCTCTGACTTCGGCTCAGGTCAGATCTCACGTTCGTGGGTTCGAGCCCCGCGTCAGGCTCTGTGCTGACAGCTAGCTCAGAGCCTGGAGCCTGTGTCTTCCGGTTCTGTGTCTCCTTCTCTCTCTGCCCCTCCCCCTCTCATGCTCTGTCTCTCTCTGTATCAAAAATAAATAAAACATTAAAAAAATAAAAAATAATAATAAAAATAAACTGTGAGGATACCTATGGTGTGCTAATATTGCAAAAGCTGTTTTCTGCACTTGTCTTCCTGTAAGACATTTTCACTGAAGACAATGAGCGAGAGAAAAGGGAGCAGTCACTCGGGCGTCGGGGACAATCCTGCTAGAGCTTACAAGAATGTCTGGCACATAGCAGATCCTCACTAAGTATTTGCCGACTGCGTGGCCACTCACTGGACGCCAACTTAGCAACACCATTACTTGTTATTCCAGCCTACGAGGGTGTTAATGTCAACACTCCATGAGCCATGTTCCCACAAACTCCGAAAACCGTCTCGACGAAGAGATACCATCAACGACCCGTACCATCCCTTCGTGGATGACTCGGTCCATAGTTGAAAGTATTAAATTAAAGCCGAAGGCGAGGAGGACGCTTGCCCGTGGGATTAATTTCTGCAGAGCTAGCGAGAGGGAGGGAGCAGACCACTGTTCTCCTTCCCACGGAGTGCTCCAGGGTTACTCTCTACACAGACAGACGGAATAAGTATGCACTCGGTAATGACGGGGAGAAGCAACAGTTCTTTGGCAGCAGTACAAAGCCAGGAAATTTAGCAGTTTCCAGAAAGCTGCATATGCTCTTCGCTGAAAAGGCTTGTGATAGCACTTCCTAATGAAATGCCAAAATCCACACCGAGAATGGCTGAGTAGCAGGTTTTTGGGGTTTTTTTTTTTCCGTTTTCCCACTGAGAACAAGATAGAAGACACACGATGTTTCTTGTCACGGCCAAAATAGTTTGTTTTGTAACAATATGCAAAGGGAGACAGCTTTTTACACCACCTGTGCTGTACTGTTTGTTAGTGTTTTAATAGGTGATTAATCTTGATTTGATGGGATTTAAGATTTTTATTTTTTGGCACATATGCTCAAGCTATTATGTTATAAATCTCAAACATTTCAGCGAATGTCATCCTGATTGTTCCCTACTGCACAGAACACTACCAGTGAAATATTCAGGGTCAGGAACTTGGATTCTTTACCCACCGTATTCCGGAAAACCCATTTATTGTTCTGTCTCGGTAAAGAGGGGTGATTTCGTTGGGCCCATATCACACTGGCAGACAATCTAGAAAACTTGTAATTACTTTTAGGCAGTGGGGGTTTGGTAAGCGCATTAATCTGTCTCTGTGAATTTAAACACATCCCCTATAGCCATTACTCTGATAAAATTCAGAGTTCAACATTTTATATTACTTTTTAAGAATGAAGTGTGTGCTTAATAAGTTTGAACGGTGCATGTGATCTCCTAACGTAAATCAAGAGCCTGTCTTTGCAATGGGGGTGAGATCTCGGGAAGGCCTCAAGGTGTTTCTAAAGCGGCCTTCACACCGGACGGTCCTCGTTTGGCCCGTTCATATTCTCATCAATTTATCGGAATGAAAACATTTTATTATGCTTGGCATGAAACCAAATCGCTATGAATCATTGTTTAAATTAAGCAAAATTTAAGCATTTTCTAAAACGTAAAAATATAGGCATATGTGCCCGCGTGCTAAAATGTGTCTGTAACTCCCAAAGCGGTATTCGGGACCCTCGTGCGGTCATTCCCGGACATGCACAGAGCAGAGAGCGGAGTCCTCTGACGTGCACGCTCCCGGCGGGGGTCCGCGGAGCTCTCTGGTTTCGGTCCTTTCGTGCCATGGTTTTCACATTTTTGGGCTTTTTGTGGGCGATCAGGCATGGCCCCCAAGCACAGTCTGGGATGTGCCTGGTGGAGAAAACGCAGCCGTTTTTGGATGAGCTCTGGTAGGGCTGGTGAGCGTGAGTTCAACGCTCATGAGTCAACGAAACAGACCAAACAGTGTATCTTTAGACAGAAACACGATTAAAAGAAGATTACATATGGATCGGTCGACAGAAGGTCGTGACCAGAGTCTCCTGGGAACCTGACCTTGAATATGCCCTGTGATCAATGGTTCCGTATTCACTAATTCAGAGGTCACAGTGATCTTATAGACTGCATGTACAATAAGGAATGAGAACCGGGTCCAAGTGTTTTTTAAATGACCTCCATATAAAATGTTCATGACTTAGAGAAAGAGAGATTTGACTTTCGGAGGGAAAGGGATAAACCCTCCACATTATAAAAAATATTAATGGAACAAATTCTTAAAGGGTGCTAAAAATGGCTCCAGACCTTTTTTTTTTAATGACCCTCGCAAGTGCTGGTGAGAACGAGGCGCGACTGGAACTCTCGAAGGCAGAGGGCTCCGTCGGTGTGGAAGACAGTCCGTCAGCGTCTCTGCGTACTAAACACACGCTCGCCCTGCACACTACCAGTCATATTCCTAGGAAACACGCAAGAGAAGTAAAAGCGCAGGTTCACACAAAACCCCAAACACAGATGTCTGAGCGGCGTTATTCAAGAGTGCCGTAAATCGGAAACAAGCCAATGTCCTCGGGCCGGTGAGGGAATCGACAGCGATGCAGTGGGGAGTCTATCACTATAGAAGGGACAAGCTACGCAACAGGCAGCCGTCTGGGTGAAACTCTCAGACGCGCTCACGCTGTAGTGAAAGCAGCCAGACACAAAGGCTACACTGTGCCCGAGCCCGTTTATATTCCATTTTTGGAAAGGGCAAAACTGTAAGGAGAGAAAATAAATCCATGACGCCTGGGGGCTGGGGATGGAAGGAGAAGCTGGCCACACAGGGGTGTGAGGGAGGTTTCTGGGGCAGTGGACCTGTTTCATATCCTGGTTGCACCTGTTTATCAAAACGCATGCAACAATTCCCCAAAAACAGGACAAAATTTACTATAGGTAATTTGTTTCTCAATAAACCCACCACCCACCCACACACCCACACCCACATGGTAACAAAGGATAATAACGAATTAATGACCACCATGCCTTCAAATCTCCTCTGATTTTTACCAATGCTCCCAGGCACGCTTTTCACTAGCATCACATAAATGGATTATTTGTGTTTTAAAAATTTCAGTTAAGGGGCACCTGGGTGGCTCAGTCGGTTAAGTGCCTGACTTTGACTCAGGCCATGATCTCACAGTCCATGAGTTCAAGCCCTGCATCAGGCTCTGTGCTGACAACTTAGAGCCCGGAGCCTGCTTTGGATTTTGTGTCTCCCTTTCTCTCCACCCCTCTCCCACTCACTCTCACTCTCGTGCTCGCTCTCAAAAAATAAATAAACGTTTAAAAAATGTTTTCTTCCCCTTCTCCCGTTTCTGACATCAGGACCAGTGTGGGGAGCACGGACAGTGCACCAGTTACCGAAAGCAGCAGTGCGAACCCAAAAATGAACCAGACGGCCTGCCGCACATCACTTCCCCACTCTGTCGTAAGGCGGGGGTGCCGGCATGAACTTGACCCCTCAAAACCTCTGGCGTGAGTTCTGCTTCACGAGATTCTCTCCGTTGTTGTTTATGCTATCTCTCCCTTCCAGCATTTAGCTTCAGAATTATCTCCTCTTCCCCAGGCCCAGTCCTCCCCGTAATCCCATTAATGTCTGAACGTTTGGAGCTGATGGTGTGTAGGCCCATCTCCTTGTGGAGGAAAAGCGGGGACACACACACGTCAATGCCGTCAAGCCTCTTCCCTCACGCTCTCGTACCAAGTGTGTGCGATCTACAGAGACGGTCAGTCCCAGGTCAGGAATTTAATGTGAAGGATCACCTCACTGTTTAACGTAATCTTCCCAAGTAAGTACAAATTCCCTTTGGGTCCAGTGGTTTTCATAGTTGTTCTAAATAAAATGGTGCCCTGGACATAGACATGGCCTCTGGGATGTAAAATACCATATACTCGGTGTCAGCTCAAACCAGCATGAATCTCTCTTCCAAGGGTTATAATTTGGCTCCTACGATATGCATGTCCAAATTATCTTTCTAATTTTATGAATACACCCATCTATTAAGTTTTTCTTTCCATGAAAAATGAGTATTTAAGACTCGGAATAAAAAAAAAAAAAGACTCGGAATATAACCCCAGGTACTGGGTTTTCCCCCAAATGATCGCTGACTTTCGAAGACTTTAGAAGAAACAAAGGGGTCGTTAACTTTAAATCTACACACACACACACATCTACACTCACACACATACACACTCAGTCCCTGGATTCCTAGAAAACTGAACCAGAGTCTTGCTGCTTAGGAAATGTGAGTTTAGCATTGCCTGGCAGGCTCAGTCAGCTGAGCTTCCGACTTTGGCTCAGGTCATGATCTCTGAGTTCGGGCCCCGAGTCGGGCTCTGTGCTGACAGCTTGGAGCCTGGTGTTTGCTTCCGATTCTGTGTCTCCCTCTCTCTCTGCCCCTCCCACACTCATATTCTGTCTCTCAATAATAAATAAATGTTTTTAAAAAAAAAATTTTTAAGGAAATCTGAGTTTGATAGTTTGCTGCTTTTTTCTGATAGGTTTAGTTCAAGGTATAGCTGACTATGCTTTTCTTTCTTAATCCAATTAAATTATCTTGGTGGTTTATGTTGGAAATGTGGAAGCACTTACTGAAATCTCTCAATGTAAGGGGCGTGAATTGCCCCACTGGGTCCGACACTAATGAGTAACAACACTGAGATGTAACAGACAAGACACGTCCCCATGGCATTCCATCGTCACTGTGACAGGGCTGGGAGGCGACTCAAATTCTGGTTCCTGAGGAGTAACCATGACATAACTGGGTGCCATCTTCAATGTCTTACTCTACAGATCGTAACTGCTCTTCAGTCCAGGCACTCCCAGCACCCCAAAGCTTCCCGGAGGAGACTGTCTGAAGCAATTAGCTCTACTTTCTCTTCCTTCAAACACAAGAGTGCTTGTAAGCAGAAAACTGGTGGAGAAAGAAGGTAACAGGGAAAAACAATGCTCTTCAACCTTTCGTGTAATTTAGACACCAAATACAGAAAAAAAATGTTTTGCTCACCTAGAAGCTAAATAAATATTAGGGCGCCTGGGTGGCACAGTCGGTTAGGCGCCCGACTCCTGATTTTGGCTCGGATGGTGAGCTCACGGTTTGCGAGATCAAGCCCCGCGTCAGGCTCTGCGCTGACAGTGCGGAGCCTGCTTGGGATCCTCTCTCTCCCTCTCTGCCTCTCCCTCTCGCTCTCAAAAATAAACTAACTTAAGAAAATCATTAAGAAATAAAAGTCTGATTTGTTAAAAATCAACCGAGAAAACCCACTTTAAGAAAAAGAGGTTAAGTACAAATACAAAGTGTTTTCTATTTCTCAACACTGGTTCTTAGTGACTCAGTTATAATGCTTCTAATCGGGTGTCCCAATGGGATGGGCTGGACCTCAGTCTTCTTTTAGGCCCTTCTCACTTCTAGGGCCCAACCTGGCTGGCGACTGGTGTGGGGATTGAATTTCCCAGGCCCCCAAACTCCCCGATACTGGCTCACACCGTAGCTTCATCCAATCCGTTTACGACTCCAGGAGAACCAAGAAGGAGAAGCATAAACCAGCTGCACTGCCACAGCCGTAGTGAAAATGCGTTCACTCCACGGGGAAAGCACTGCTGATGTCAACAACGCCTGTGCGCCACAGCCCCACAGACCACGAAAAACCCCACGTGCTCAGATCTGAGCATAGGCACCATGTCGAACCTTCCAACAAACCCCGGAAACTCCAATTACTCGTTTTTCTCTTATAAAATATTGTAAAATTTTTTAAATGTTTCTTTATTTTTAAAACAAAGAGACAGAGCATGAGCAGGGGAGGGGCAGAGAGAGGCAGACACAGAATCCGAAGCAGGCTCCAGGCTCCGAGCTGTCAACGCAGAGCCCAACGCAGGGCTTGAACCCACGAACTGTGAGATCATGACCTCAGCTGAAGTCAGATGTTCACCGACTGAGCCACCCAGGTGCCCCAAAAGAATATTGTAAAAAAATGTTTAATGTTAAAATACTGTAATTCTCTGTTCACAGAGCTGCCTTTACCGCCCGAGGGTAAATTCCCCTTGAAGGGGGTGGGAGGTGGGGGAGAAGGCCAAGAGGCCAAGTTCCAATTTATCTTTGTACCTGGCCCTTGGCACACGGCAGCGAGTGGATGTTGGAAATGTCTGTCCAATTAATAAATAAAGCAGGCCGTGTGTCTCCCGTTCTCCAGCCACGGCCTACCATGAGGCCGTCCCGTCCCCACTGGCGGTGGGGGAGGGGCGGTGACAGGGAGACGTGGACTCGCTGAATCAGCAGAAGGGCAGGCTCTGGAAGATGCCCCAGCTTGGTGTGGGTGACAGAAACACAAGGGCCTCGATGCAGGGGTAGGGTGTGAATGAAATAATTTCACAAAATGGAAAGTGGAAAAGGCTATTCTTTCTAAATATTTTTCAAAGTGATTTTAAATATATATACAATTAAATGACAAATTGAAGGTTATAAGTAGTTCACTGATTATCCCCACTACAGCCCTCAGTACGTACATTCCAAGCTGGGTTAGAAATTTTGCAGGGAAGGGTGCTTCCCTTTGGAAATACAGAATTATCTTATATTTAGGTATGCATTCTTTTTAAAAAAAATTTTTTTGAGAGAGGGAGGGAGGGAGAGACACAGAGAGAGAATGAGCAGAGGAGGGGCACAGAGAGGCAGAGAGAGACTCCCAGGTGGGCTCTGCACTGTTAGCGTAGAGCCCAGTGTCGGGCTCGATCCTGTGAACCATGAGATCATGGCCCGAGCTGAAACCAAGAGTCTGACACGCAACCAACGGAGCAACCCAGGCGCCCCTTTCCATGTGCGTTTTTACAACAGTAGGTAAGTAACAGCAAAGGCACTGGGGGTGCCAGGGAATGCATAGCAAGGAAAGTATCTGGCATGTGTGTTGGTGTGGAGAAAGAGCACAAACGAAAACCGTACAACGTAGCAAGTAATTACAACAGCAGCTGAATGAAGAAAATTTTTACTGCGGTGTCAGGAAGGGAAAGGTAGAGAAAGAGGAACCCCAAATACGGCCAAGAACACAGACACTCCAGTGACACAGCCATGGGCCTTGCGGATGGCATGTTATGTGAGTCACAAAGCAGGCCGACCAAACACCCACAGTCTTCCATCCGAGACCCTCAGAATCATTTGCAAAACTTATAACTTACAAGAGTAGGGGAAATCTGCAACCAGTAAGCTAACTAGGGATCTTACCGTTTCTCATGAAAAACTCGGACCAACGAATCCTCTGTGGCATACTCTGGATTTAGGGGTACTCTGGGATTTAGGGGTACGTTTTACAACCTGGCACACACGCCTCACTGACCTAGCTATTCGGTTGTGGTTCGCAAGGATCCAGACCACGGGACGGACCATCACGAACAAGGACGTTAAGTTTATTAAATATGCAAGCTTTAAAATTTTTTTTTAAAGTTATCAAAGTTTGTTTATTTTTGAGAGAGAGAGAGAGACAGAGAGACAGAGAGACAGAGATAGAGAGTGGGAGGGGGCAGAGAAAGAGAGAGAGACAGAATCCCAAGCAGGCTCCGCACTGTCAGTGCAAAGCCTGACGCAGGGCTCCAACTCACGAACCTGTGAGACCACGGCCTGAGCCAAAATTGAGAGTCAGATGCTCAACCGACTGAGCCCCCCCAGGCGCCCCTAAATATGCACCCTTTAGAGGAGGCCCTCACGGGACAGGCAGGGCTGGAGGCCATGTGAAGGGAAGTGCTGTTTCCCCACCAAAACCAACGTGTTCTGTCTACTTTGGAAAAACTGTTTGCTGGTGAAGAAGGGGAGGCGGCGGCGAGATGGAGCTGGGGTATCCGGGGACCACGGAGGGTGGCGGCGTGGCTCAGGATGGTCTTTGGAGCAGGAATTACAGACACTAAGTCGAAACCCAGAAGTGGTGGAGGAAAGGCTTAGAAAACAACCGAAACAGCATTTGACCTCTGGCCTCTCTGATCTCAACCTGGGCTGCGCCTCCGGCTGAGTTCACGGGGCCACCGAGCAGCTGTCCGGTGATACCGCGTTCATGGCTGTCAGCAGCATTTGCTTCAAGCCCGTGCTGGGGCTGTTCCCGCTCTGTGGGATGGAAGAAGAGGCCACGTCTCCCTCCGTTTCTCCCCCGCCCATCCCCCTGCTTGAGCTATCCTAAATTAGGAAATCATCTGGCTTTGTACAAATAATCACTTCTTGGCATGTCCTCGGGGTCTGCTGAAATGTTATTTCGGAAAGGCGCCCTCGGATGCCTGCAGGTCACGATAGGAAATGAATCCGGCAATTTGAAAGCGCACCTGCTGACTTCTCAGGCTGCCTCACTACTCAGACAACGTGTCCACCCTTCCAAACGTCTTTTGTGTCTTTTACAGGGGAGGAGGGGGAAGGGTTCTAAGTTATTACACTTAGGATGATCCAGAAAACAGCCCTGCTTCCCCGGATGTGGATTCAGGGTGGGTGGGGGGCGGCGGGTGTCTGTCCAGCGTTTGTCACAATTCAACAAACGCCCATTTGGGGTCTGGCTGATTCATACGCGGGACGGCCAAGCGTGTGCGTGTGTATCGATTAGGACAGTTTGGACTTCAAGTACTAGCCGGAAGCCCAGCTCTAACGGGATGACGTCACAGGAAAGGCTTGTGTCTCGAGGAGACCCTCAGGGGCGCTCCGGGCTCGGCCGATGCAGAAGCCCCGCCGGAGAGGCCATCCAGCACCCAGGCCTTCTCACCTTCATGCCCTTGGCCGTGCTGCTGCGACAAATGACCGCGGGTCAGGGTCTTCGAATGGCACAGACCGTCTGTCTCGGGCTGGGGGTCAGGAGTTTGACGCAGGTCTCCCTGGGCTAAAATCAGTGCGGTGGCAGGACTGTGCTCCTTTCTGGAGGCTCCAGCAGACACTGTGTGCCCTTGCCTGTGGCCAGCCTCCGGGAGCCACCTGTGCGCCCGGGTGCACAGCCCCGCCCCCCTCTGGAGCCCCCAATGACCGCCCCAGGCTCTCATGGTGCTTCCCTCTGACGCTGGCTCTCCTGCCTGCCTCTTCCACTTTGAGGAACACTTCTGATGACACTCAGCCCACCCAGATAATCCAAAATAACCTCCCCATCTCAAGGCCTGCACCTTTAACCACACCTGCAAAGTCCTGTAACACGGAGATGCTGGGGCTGGGGCCTGGGGTCACTGGGGCTGCTATTCTGCCACCCACAAGCTCTGTCCCTCCAGCCTCGGTGAGCACTTTGTCCCCAGGCTGGCTCTGCTCACAGACATGAAACCGCAGAATGACAGTAGTGCCGAGGGTCATGTCCAGATGTGCCTTCTAGAAAAAGAAAAGGGGGCGCTATCTCTTTCTTAGAAGGAAGAGGTAGCTTTGCCAGGGGCCCTAGGACAGATTCTGCTTTGCCGTTCACCATCTGGGATGGTCACCTGCCCGTTATCAATCCAATTTTTGACAAGGAGAGAGGGTCGGCTGTAATTGGCATAGACAAATAATTTGCGATGGCTGTCAGAGAGGCAGCAGTCACATCCACTGGAATGCGGCCAGTGCCCTCAAGGGAAGATAATGGCGATCCACAGAACACCTGTAACTAGAGGTCTGGTACCGTGATGCATTGGGTGTCACTCTGCCTAATCTCACACTGCACCACGGGTGGGCGTTACACACGTTCACTGGGAAAACCAAGGCTCAGTTTGAATTCAGCTATCTCTTCCGGTTACAGACATCCTGTGTAGACTGTTTTACACAGAGATGTAAATGTAGCTGGGCGGGCTGTTAAGGACATGAGAACTGGGTTGAAATCCATTGTTTTCTACCAAAAGAAGGCCTTAAAAAAATTTTTTTAATGTTTATTTTTGAGAGAGTGAGAGAGGCAGAGCGTGAGTTGGGGAGGGGCAGAGAGAGAGAGGGAGACACAGAATCGGAAGCAAGCTCCAGGCTCTGAGCTGATAGCACAGAGCCCAACGCAGGGCTCGAACCCATGAACCATGAGCAGACATTGGACACTTAACCAAGTGAGCCCCCAGGTGGCCACCACGGAACTCGCCATGTTAGTAGCATATGGTTGGTGGTCTGGGTGTAGCTGACAAAGTAACATTCACCTTGGGAGAGGACGCAGGGTTCCGACAGGTCTCTGCGTCACGATGGTGCTCGCCCCCAGTGCAGCTGCCCTGGCCGGCCCCCCCCCACCCCCCGCCCCCCGCCCCGACGCCGTCACGAGACCACTGACTCTGCTCCCTTAGGCTGTGCCTTCCATCCCCACAGCTCGCTCGCTCGGTGCCTGGAGGCTGACCCTCTCTCTCCCACTAACCCCCACCGCGTCCACCCCCGTCATCTCCTCCTGGCCGGCGACTACCAGTTTGTTCTCTGTATTCACTCGAGTCCCGCAACAGCCACAGAAAAAAAATCGTGTTCGCCCCTGCTTTCCAGACGACCGCCCTGCAGCCTCCCATGATCCGACCTGTGCGACAGCTCTGAGCTCAGGTTATTATATTTACTTCTTCACCGTTACTTTTTCCAAGAAGAATGAGTTACTTAAAAGTGTTACTGTGTATTTCTCACCATGTGTGCAGCTCCGGAAGATAAAATGCCCCCTTCCCTGACAGAGGCCAGCGTGAACTGATCCTGCGACTTGTTCCAAAGGCACCCACCCTCCACCTGCCCCCAGCCTAGCTTTGGGGCCATCCGCCTTAGGAGATCATTGCTACACTATTCCTTCAGGAACTAGAGCCTTGCCTCTCCCGTAGGTCTGGGTTTGTAATAATCCAGACCCCAACGCAAGAGGACAGTGCGAGTCTGCAGAGAGAGCCTGGGGGAAGCAGGATGAGGGCCCTGGGACGTAACTGGCCCTCCGGGGGTGGGGGTGGGGGGCGGAGGCACAAATCTGTGTCTTGCCCAGGTATAGGCTGACAGAACCCAAGTAAGCCTGAAGCCCACAGCGCAGGCAGCAGGGGGCCCCAGAGTGACCCAATAAAGACAACTAACCTAACAGCTTCATGACAGTTTTAAGCAAACCAAAGCAGAGATCACGTGTGATAGGACAGAGAACAAAACCTCACGGCGGCCCCAAATACTTTTCCCTTTCAAGGATACTGATCAGGAAAGAAAAAGCAAAATAAAAACATGTGGAATGGAAAAATATGCAGTCAACCCTAAATAGCCCTCCTCTGGGAACAACGTTCCTTTTAATAAAGTGCGTCTGAACAGGGAAGCTTCGTTGTCCAGGGTGTGGAGGGAGGGCGCCTCCTTGATTCCTCGCTGCTGGGGCAATGTTAACGGAGCAGGTGAGGCAGAGAACTAGCTAGAGAAATGTAGCGGCCAAGATGCCGGCCATGTTCCCTGGGCACCGGCAGATGGGGGCCCAACATCCGGGCCAGAGCTCGAGAAAGCCCAAGGAAGAAATGTCCATGGGTCCTGGGCCGTCAAGATAACAAGGGAAGGCACACTTGGTCTTCTATGAAATGAGGAGCCATCGCACCAGGGAGTAAGGTGAAAAAAAAAAAACCCATCCCAGAACTTATGTGTGTGCCTAACTGGTCCCAGGGCACAGAGCCCTGGGCTCTGATACTCTACTGCTGTGTGACCTTGGACAAGCGCTGGAGTCTCTGACTTCCGCCAAGGTCATGATCTCACAGTCTGTGAGCTCGTGCCCCGCGTCGGGCTCTGTGCTGACAGCTCAGAGCCTGCAGTCTGCTTCGGAGTCTGTGTCTCCCTCTTTCTCTACTATTCCCCCACTCATGCTCAGTCTCTCTCTCCCTCTCAAAAAATAAACATTAAAAAAAAATTAAAGAAATGAACTGATAATAAAACGTATCATTGGAAACTACTCCATTCAGAGACGTAAATTCCTTCCTCCAAAGAAAAGTACATTGAACTCTCTAATTCAAAGCAAGGTCTTTTATGTATCGTGGGATTGAAATATTCTATTTGAGATAGCTATCATCTATGCTCAATACCTTTCTTAAATCTGGTTCTTAACACTCAGCAGCTGTAAGAGGCGATTATCCAAAAGAACAGGTGCTCTGGAAAGTGATTTTTCCAAGGCGCTCCTGTAAACAGAAAGGTGTGCTGAAGGATTTAAATTACGGCCTGTGATTCCGCTCTCTCCATCAGGGTACGCAATTATTTTTAGGATCACAGCCGCGACGCCAGGCGGGGGGGTGGGCCTATATTCTAAGTCTATGCCCTGTCGAGCCCTTAATCAAGTCTCAAAGTCAGGTGCGTGCCTTACACAGAGTGGGCCGACTGCATGTGTGCTGGACTTTCCGGATTGGTGTGAAAGGGCACGAGAAGGAAGGAGAAGTATTTAAGCATGAAATCGAACCGTGATCGTTGGTCTCCAGCACTTAAGTAAAACACTGAAATTCCCGGAGGGCTCTGTGTGATGAAAAAGGTCAAGTGTGTGTCGTCAGCATCGGTGTCCGAAGTGGGCACAGAATCAACGTTCAAAGCCAGGGCAGCAGCCAGATCTGGGGACCGGCCTCGGGCCTTTAAGTGCCCTGGGCTGCCAACCTCAGCCTCTTCAATGCTCCTTGCTGGTCACGCCTCTGAGCTCTTCAAGGATTTAATGGATTCTCCGCCATGAAGCTATTCAGAATTATTCAATTACTCTCCCCGAAGTCATCCAAGTTTCCTCTTTTCTCACCAAAAACACTTCCTTGGTAACAGGCAGAGGATTACTGCTTGCGGGTTGTGTGTGTGTGTGTGTGTGTGTGTGTGTGTGTCTGTGTGTTTTCCAAACCGGAGAAATGCCAGGCCTGTTCTTTTCAGACTGACTTAAACAGCTCGAGCGTTCTGACTACACACAAGGAAAAAGATGCTGAAGTAGGAATCGTCTTGCCCTGCCGTCCGCCAGCAGTGCCTGTGTTGGCTCCGCGCTGCCCAGGCCGCTTGCAAACACTCCCTTTTCCTGAACACATGGCGCGTTCTCGGGCGTGGATCTGCTCAGCGTGAACCCCGACGGCCAATCAAAGCCAGAGAAGTTCCAAGTTCAGGGACTGAGCCCCGAAGTGAACCGAGCATGCTGAAAGGGAAATTGTGCGTGCTGGAGGAATTTATGCTCTGAGATCAGCCGTCTCGCAGGTGTGCGGGGTCACCTGGAGAAACCGGACTTTCGGAGGGCGAGTTCAAACGTTTCTCGCAGCGGCACGCTGTCATCACGGGGTCTGGGCGAGCCACGGGCAGGGGACCCGCAAGGCTCACCCGGGGCCAGCTCCTGGGCTAAGCCCTGCGTGGCATGACCCTGTTCAGGGTAATCCTCACAGCCCAGAAGGCAGGAGGTATCACCCCCAGTCTACATATGGCGAAGGAGGCTTGGAAAGATTAAGTAAATTGCTTTTGGTCCCACAGCTACGGGATGGGGCCGGCTCCAAGCCTTTGTTCTTAAGCACCGCACTATCAGTACACTTCCCGTTTCACACAAAAGGGTAAAAAAAAAAAAAAAAAAAAAAACCAAAACCCAAAACCTGGGAAAATTAGAAGAAATATTAAAACGTGAACAGCCACAGGTGTGGCAGGACGGTGCTGGAAAACACGTGTGGACGCCGGCTCCCAGAGACGGGACTAAATTCGTTACCCGCCTTGAGAGACAGACTAAGGTGCGTTTCTAAGACGAAAGCCATTGTGGCTGCTGAGAAGGGCCAACGTTTCGACAGTTCAACAACAAAGCAAGCAGTGGGGGACGTGGGCGACGTCTTCCAATTCCACGTAAAACACAAAAAACTTAAGACGTATATCACAGACTCCCAGACGGTTTCATCCTAAAAGGAAGAGTGGTTGTCAATTCCCACACTTGTTTCCAACGACCAAGGGACACAGAACTGTGTCCAAAGCGCCCTTGTCCCTCCTCCCTCAGCCCGACAGGCTGAGCAGGGGCAGTGGCGGTGGCCCAGCGGCTCCAGGAGAACCGATGGGATCTCAGTTCCGCAAGCCATCACCAACCCCCTAGGAAGCACAGCTGCCAACGGTCACTATGTGCAAGAGCACGTGCCCTTCATACATTTTATCTCCTTTCATCTTCGCAAAAGCCCTGTGAGGTGGGCACTTAGTTATTCTGAGAGAGAGACAGAGTGCAAATAGGGAAGGGGAGGAGAGAGAGGAAGAAAGTCTCAAGCAGGCTCTGTGCAGCAAGCACAGAACCCGACATGGGGCTCGAACTCACGAAATTGTGAGATCATGGCCTGAGCTGAAATCGAGTCAGACGCTTACCCGACTGAGCCCCCGAGGCACCACCGAGCCGTACAGAGGAGCTGAGGAATCGGCCGAGTCTTGGGCTTCATCACGCAAGCCGCCCTGCAGGTGCTGTGGGCTGAGACGCGGCACCTGCCCTTCCAGGTTTTGCAAGAATGTGGAGAGAGAGGCGCCCCCTCTCGGGGTTAAGGAGCAGGGCGAACCCCCACGCACTCCCTCCCGCACTGACAATGCAGTCACTGGAGGAACTTGGCAAGAACGATCCATCTCTTCTCCGAGAAGCAGGAAGTGTGCTCTGTTCCTCGTTCCGGAGGACTCCCTGGAGAAGGGCTCACTTGGGAAGAGGAAGAGGAAATGTGGAAGAGGAGGAGCTGTCCCAAAGCACGACTTCCACATGCTCCTGCTTCCCAGAAATGCAGGACCCCTCTCCCCGGAGAAGGGGGGAAAGCCACGGTGCTCCCCCTACTCCGCAGAGCCGCTCATGGGACGGGAAGCCTCCAAGGAGAGACTCCAGGCTGCAGAGTCCAGGGCCACCTGCTCGGACCCTCCCTGTCATTCCCGTCTTGTCAAGGGCCCTCATCCAACACAGCAGTGACCGTCCCTCGCTATTTTAACAAATGTTAATTCAGAAGGGACATTCGATACAGAAAGACACTTCTTCATGGAAAGGAGTTCACTCTGTGCTATTTTAAAAGGTAAAAAGGGGCACCTGGGTGGCTCAGTTGGTTTAGCGTCCGACTTTGGCTCAGGTCATGATCTTGCGGTTCGTGAGTTCAAGCTCCGCCTTGGGTTCTGTGTGGACAGCTTGGAGCCTGGAGCCTGCTTCAGATCCTCTGTCTCCTTCCCATCTGCCTGTCCCCTGCTCTCACTCAGTCTCTCTTCCTCTCTCAAAAATAAACATTTAAAAAAATTCTTTTAAGATAAAAAAGAGCAGAAAAGCTAATCTTTAAGGAAAAGCATCTTATTTCCAACTGAGCTGAGGGAGTTGGGTTCTGTAAGTGGTTCCTTATGGGCTCCAAATCAAAGTCTGCCCATTTAATCTTTCCCTTAGTTAGTTAGTTAGTTAATAGTAAGAATTACCAGGACACCTGGGTGGCTCTGTTGGTTAAGCATCTGACTTCAGCTCAGGTCATTCTCTCATGGTTCGTGGGTTCAAGCCCTGCGTTGGGCTCTGTGCTGACAGCTCAGAGCCTGGAGCCCGCTTCCAATTCTGTGTCTCCCTCTCTCTCTGCCCCTCCCCTGCACATGCTCTGTTATGTCTGCTCTCTCTCAGGAATAAAAAAAATTAAGAAAAAAATTTTTTAATAGTTAGAATTACCAATGAAGTGTAAATTATTTCAATGGATAAAACTATAAAGTCTAGTTTTCTTTTTTTTAAAGTAAAAAAAGGGTGTAACCTGAAGATATAGTGTGTAGGCCACTGGCGCATATAAAATAGAGCAAAGAATCATTTCTATCAGGACCGGGGGTTTTCATTCTTATTCCTCAGGTTCCCGAAAAGACTCTTGTATCTGCTGACAGGTTCCAGTTGTTTCTGAACACGCTTTCAGGGAGTAACAGTTCTGAAACACAGGAAGGAAGCCCTAAAACACTCAGTTCTTACAATAATACACATTTAACCGTAAGAGGTAAAGGGGGAAACTCTGCTCCATGTTTTTATCCTGACTACTAACAATGCTATGGTTAGGAATCAGGCAGGATAGTTTGGCTCCACTTCACGGGCTTACAAACATCTTTTGAAACGGTTAGACAGGGGTCAAACTTGTGCTGCACGAATGCACGTCCAGTGGGACCTGCTGATTTCTGACTCTAGACACCCAACGCATTTCAAACGCTTAGCATGGACCCAATGTATGGTGGACCCAGAGCAGGTGCACCACCCGGTTCCCCCTTCAGGGAAGGACTTTTGCCCCAGCTACTTGGGGTGCTGTAAGCAGCTGACCTTCACCATCAGCCCCCTGAGGGACTGTCACCACGGCACAGAGCTGTCTTGCCCAAGGACACGTTCTCCCCAGGGTGCTCTACGTCCATGGAGTGCTCAAGATGGGCGTGCAAAGGCTAAGCCCTGTGAATCCAACATGGCTACTGACAGGTGCTTTGGGCTCCAAGCGTCTCGATGGTAATGGGTGAGGCTGTCTTCAAGCTCAGCTTGTCTATGAAGCTGGTCCCACAGGCACGCCCTAATCAACATCCTACACGCTAAACTCCCTTCGAGAACCTGGTCTGAGCCCACCCCTGGCCAGCGGTGCTCTCCGCACCCTGCATCCAGTAAAGCGTGCTGCACGCGGTCACTGACGGAGCGGGCCTGGGCAGAGCAGCGGTGGCCAGGCTCCTACTGGGCTGGCTCCTGCTCCCGGCGCTGCTCCTACCCACGCAGATTTATTCAAATCAAACAACCGTTTAACACTTTCAAGTAACTCCTTCCAGAACCCCGGGCCCGCCCCAAGTCCAGCTAATGTCACTGCCATGGCAACCGACGGTGCTCTGCCAGTCAACAGCTGGTCTCTCTGTGATCTCGTTCTCCCTGCTCCATCTCTACTGTTAGGAGACTCGGGCCCAGAAGCATCTATACTGGCCCATCTTCTAGACCCAATCCGAACGGCGACTAGATACCCAGTGTGACAAGGGAAAAACAGGTCTTCGCTGAATCTGCGAATTCTACACGATATTTTATTGACACATAAAATGCTGAGGAACCCAGATTTGACTGGTTTTAAGAACATGTGAAAGATCTGACCAGATGATGTCTATGAACTCTACCGGCATTTCATATACAAGATAGAAAGACAATATCCAAGATCAGTTAAGAGATAATTTCTTTAAATGTAGCTTAAGAAGTGCGGACACATAAAATTCTACCTTGAACGTGAGAATGGATTTTATGTCTTACCTAGATCTGAAGGGTGAGATGTGAACGGATTCAGTCTTCGTTTGGTTCGTTATGTCTTCAAGGCCACAAAACAGGGAAAACATAAAGCTTCCGTGATTCTATTTATATGTACAGTACAAGGAACTTCCAAGTGTTGCTGGGAAATCCTGAGTGCCCTGTTTAATGGCGTATGTACTCTGGATGAAGTTTTACACCGTCTCGCTACCACAGTTTCTTGGAAACTGAACCCTTTCCTCTGAGGCTTTGGCTCTGACATTGCATTTGACTTTTTTATATAGTAACTGACATGTACCAGGGCAACGATGGATCGGAATCCACCCCTGATTGAAGCCCAATGGGTAAATCTTGCTTATATATATTTACCACCGATTCTAATTCAGGAACAGCGCCATATTATTTAGCTAAACTGATGACGAAGACTAGAAGTACAATGACCTCAACTAATTTCAAAATGCTTTTTGTTTATACGTATGTTGAACACTTTTTACAACTTTTTAAATATTTTGAGAGAGAAAGAAAGAGACTGTGCATACATGCAGGTGCAGGGGAGGAGCAGAGAGAGAGAGGGAGAGAGAGAATCCCAAGCAGGCTCCCCACTGTCAGCCCAGAGCCTGACGCAGAACTCGATCTCATGAACCATTAGATCATGATCTGAGCCGAAATTAAGAGTCAGACGCTTAACCGACCGGACCACCCGGGTGCCCCATTTTTTACAATTTAAATAATGATCCGTTTTGAAGGTAAAATGGACAAATCTTGCAATTAAAAAGGCAAACTATGTGCGGGAGCCAAAATTGTAAATCAGTATTTGGGAAGTGAAGACTGGAAGCTTATGTACATTAAATTTGGGGAAACTTTTAGGTTCTTTCTCTAAATACTTAAAAAAAAAAAACAACACCTCTGAGCCAGAATAGCCACATTTGGCCCTCTCTCTGTTCTCAGTCAATATATTTAGACAGTTAGGCCCTGGTCCTGAGCCTAATCTGGGCAAATCTTTTCACAGCTGCCTCGATGCACGGAAAGCGTTTTGAAACTAGACACTCTCAGGGTTTTCGTTTGCATGGTCACGCACCAGTGCCCCGGTGTTCTGATAGCTCCCACGGCCATGGCAGTCTCGGTAACCAGGCATGTTTCCCCATCTTTAGATAAAAGACGGCATCAGAGAAAACCACATCCAACAGAGCCCAAGCTACCGTGTGCTGGCTGTGTGAGCAAACACTCCGTGTTCTTTCATGCCCGAGCGCGGCCCGTCCATTCTGGATTATAGACTGTGTCTGCATATTTATGCTTTGATTCACAGAAATGTCTCATGTTGTAGAATTGATTTCCCTGGCACATGGACTGTAAATAAAAAGAAATGGTAGAAAGAACAAAAAAACAAAAACAAAAAACTCATAAAAATAGAAATACATTAAACTCCCTCCTGAGTCTTCTCCCAAGAGAATCCAATGTGGGGCTCCATGCCTTTAGGGATAAGAAAAGGACATTTGAGGGGCACATGGGTGGCTCAGCTGGTTAAGCATCCGGCTCTGAATCTCGGCTCAGGTCATGATCTCATGGTTCATGAGTTTGAGCCCTGCATCAGGCTCCGTGCCAACAGTGCAGAGCCTGTTTGGAAATCATTGTCTCTCTCATTCTCTCTCTCTCTCTCCCTCCCCTGCTCGCTCTTTCTCTCTCAAAATAAATAAATAAACTTTTAAAAAAAGGACAAGACACTTGATTTTCAAGGTAAGAGGCACAAGCTAAGCAAGGTTGCAGAAACAGAATTTCCCTACCCTTTCTCGGCACTGTCCCTCCTCTGTGCCACCTATGTGGTGCTTCAAGAGTCAACCTACGAAAAGACTGGGCGGTCAGCTTGGGTGGGTCTTTGGCGTTACTTCAATCAGATAAAGGAGCACGAGAGGACCCTCAGGGGGGAGGCTGAGGAAGCTGGTCGGCCCACAGCGCCCTTCCAGAAGGGAGGGCAGTATTGCCACCTGGTACTTTCATGAACTCTCAACTCCTAGGCTATCAGACATACTCCATCCCAAATCTGAGTATAAGCCCACACCTGCCGTCTCTTCTCTCTCTGCCTCTGAGACACATGCACAGACACACAGTCTCTTCCTCTCCCTTCACAGGGGAAACTGAGGCCTGACTACAGTGGTATGAGTCAGGGTACACGTACAAAAGTATGTAGAAAGATGAAAAACGAATACAATCATCTCATTGTACTACTACTTCGAGTCCGATCTCATGAGCCCACATGGAACACATCTCCCATGAAACACAAGGACTTATTTCTCCCTAGGTCCTCTGCCCATTTCTGGCCAAAACATGTACAAGAGAAAGTATTATGACTATTTTTGTAAACAAAGCAAAACACAAATGGCTACCGTTATGCCCTTGGACTGAAAACAGGAAGTGAATATTCACCTCACCTCCACCCCTGCGACTGGCCAAGCTTGGAATGCATGAAAGGGCAGAAATCCAACATGAGTTAGGAGTGAATCCTAAGGGTCCCTTCCATATAAAGAGCCTCAAATTATGACCCCAAGGGGCGCAGATACACACAGGGATCTCCTTAAGTTAATCTATTCAAAGGTACAGACGCTCAGTAAGCACATACACTCCATTATGTTCAAGGGATGGTTACACACATACTCTGAACGACCAGCTGTTGATTCATTAGTACTAACCTGTGTTTATGGGCTTCAAACTAACCAAACTGGTTGGCAGAACAATTTTATCTTTGGTATCGATCCAGTTCCTACCGCTTAAAATGGTTAAAACAATTTTTAGTAATAACAGAAATCAAATGAAAAGTCTCTAAAGATCTCTCTCTCCTGGCAGGACCGGCCAGATGGAAAGAGAACATCGTGTCTCATCCCCCAAAAATGGTCAAGCCCCGCTACCTTCCTGCTTAAGCTTTTTAAGGACTGTAGGTCCGTTACAACCACGGCTTGGCCCTCCTGTTGCTTTATTGTACTGTCTTTCCCTGCCTGGGCGCCTGGCTGCTAATCAGACCACTTCCTTCTTGCTGCTTTGGGTCTTGTTACCAGAGTTCTTTCATCCTTTTCACCTCCCCTCATCCCAAACAACTTCCACTTAGGAAAGCATGTTCTCTGAGACCCCTATAAGATGCCAGACTCAGCTCACAGCCAGCAGCGATGGAACTGAACTTCCAATATTCCTGAAAAGGTGAAGGGCTCATGTCTGGCTTCAGTAGCCTGCGCTTTCTGTCTGCGCCCCTGCTTTCAAAGAGCCCACACCCACCTCTCTCATCTTTCCACCAGTCCCCCAATCACAGACAGACACAGGAGTCCGATTGATGGATCCGACTCCGTGCGGGCCTCTTCGCAAAAGAGGGTTGACGCAGCAGGTGTATGCGCTTTTCTTAGAAAAGCCTACTTTACAGTCAGCTCTTGGCCAGCATTTGGAAAGCTAGATTTTCAGAGGGTTATAAACACTTGTTGGTGAGCAGGCACGTATATGCGGAGTCCTGTGAGTCCTTCCGGCAAATCGAAACCAGAGTGGTCCCAGGGACCCTGATGCGGCCCCCGAGGAGTGCTCCAGGGCTCCCCTTCCTGCGAAGGCACCGCCCCTGAGGAGGAGCAGTGTCATATTTAGGCTCAAGTGGTAGGACGTGGAGATTCCAGTGTGCCTCTTTCTACCTGCGATTGTGTTGGTCTTTCCTCTCTTTGGTCTCTCACTTTGCCTTGCTTCTCTGCCAGCCATTCTCCAGTCCGGCTGCCACGGTGGCCTCCCAGTCTCCCTCTTGGAAGTCAGGGAGGAGCTGTGGGAAAGCCCGGGGCGGGGAAGCCTGAAGAACCACCCAGGCCAGCCACTGGGAGCTGAGGATAAATGCCCTTCTCCTTGGCAACTCTTTCCACAGTTTTTCCTTTGGAAAATCCTGGTCTCTCTCTGTCTCTGTCTCTCGTTAGGCAGCCTCTCAGATTGGCTTCGTGGCCAGAGCAGAGACCAAGAGGTGGACCTAGAAGGAAGGGATAAAGAAGGCCCTGGACCAGATGGGCAAATAAGTGCTTGGGACCCAAAGTGGATCCAGCCCAGCGCATCATCAGAGTTAAAGCTGGTTGATAAACAACACTCATGTGTGTGTCTGGGTATCTTTTTTGCAGAGTCAGCAAATGCAGAGAATCTGGGTTCCTTGTGTGACCAAAGATTTCATCAACCATGCCTATATAATGAGGCCTCGAAAAAAACTCCCCAATGATGAGGTCTGGGGAGCTTCTGGGCTGGTAAACACATTGATGTGCTAGGAGGAAAATGTGCCCAGAGAAGGTAGGCAAGCTTTATGGGCACCCCCACCCCAAGACCTTACCCTATGGGCCTCTTCCATTTGGCTTTCCTGAGTCATATCCTTTATAAAAAACTGGGATCATAAGGACAGCACTTTTCTGAGTTCTGTGAGTCCTTCTAGCAAACCACCAGACCCCAGAGGGGTGTCGTGGGAACCCTGTGTTAGCAGCCAGCGGGGCACAAGGACCTCCGGACACTCAGGACTTGAGGCTGGTAACAAGGTGAGGCCAGCATGGGACAAAGCCCCTGCACCTGTGGAGTCTGACGTCATCTCCAGGTAAATGGTGTCATAACTGAATTAAATTATTGGACACCCAGTTGGGGTCAGACAATTATTGTTGGAATACCACACTTGCTTTCACTAGGTCTCTCTCTCTCTCTCTCTCTCTCTCTTCTCCTCCTCCTCCTTCCAGACCCTGTTACTATAAACTAGCCCCTCCCTAGAGATGAGTAATGAATGATCTGATAAAGAACTGATTTTACATTCATCAAGTATGCATAAGTGCATAGAAAAGAATCACCATCTCTAATGGTCTTATATTTAGAAAAGTTTCTCTCTAAACACATTAGTGGTAACTTGGAGGTATCACTCTAACCACAGAAGCCCTAGAAAACAACTTTCACAGACCATATTAAAAATTTGTTTAACTGAAGCTTCCAGAACACTACTTGTTTCAGCAGAACAACTTCTATAGATAACCTTGTAAAAAAACATAGAAGAGAGACTCTGAGCTCAAGACAGTAGAGTAAACATACATGCTGCCCGCTTTCTTCCCAAGAGCACAATGAAGGGCCAGTAAAACTATTTTCTGAAGGAGTAAATCCATGGTGGCACTGAAGACCCAGAGGGCTCTCAGTGAATAAGTCATTTTAAAGGCTTTCTTCTAAGAAGAAGGTAGTTGGGGCTGGATTGACAAATCGGCCAAAACTGGGGGGTGGGGGGAGGGGAGCAACCTGAAACGCATCATCGGAGCTACAGATAGGACCTCTTTCTTCCTGACAGGGCCCTGGACAGACTCCAAGCTTGCAGTGAGTCAATGGCTACTGGGAGCCAAAGAGCAGCCTACAAAGAAGCGGCTGTCAGGCAGGGATCGGGGCATCTGAGGCGAGAATTGTCTCCAGAAAAGCGGAGCCAGCTGGCTCTGGGGCTTGTCCTGTGTAAACCACAGCCTGCGGTATCGGGTCCCCACTGGAGCCCCTAGAACAGGTCTTTCTGGAGAGGAAGGTCTGCGGGGGTTGCCATGGTGTTGGTGTCCGGGCGGGCGTAGGAGTCAGAGAAGACTCTAGAATACACAGAGAGGAAGAAAGACATGAAATACGTAGAAGATGTGCCCCACCCCAGGTTAGGGTTCTCCTTCCCCTAGTAATGTGGGGACAAAGGGTTACAGCGAAGGGTCCTAGTTCTCTTCTGTCTGACTGCATCCCTTCTAGGCAAACCTGCCTACTGGTGGGCCCCACCCATTCAAACACAGCGAGCGCACAAGCCAACCCTCCCATCAACAGAAAGAGGTTTTTGGGTAAATAAACCCACCAGAGTACAAAGAAAGCCTGTGTTGGCTACCGTAGTCACGGACATGGTCCCTCATTCATTAAGATGACGTCAACAAGGAATTGCACGCAGCGGGTATGGGTTTGCTGGGGTTGCCACGATGCCGCACCAAGACTGGGTGTCTTAGACCGGGAACCATGGTTTCTCACAGTTCTGCAGGCTTTGGAAGTGCGAGGTCAAGGTGCCGACAGGGCTGATGTCTCCTGAGGCCCCCCTTCTCCCTGCGTGCGTCTGTGTCATCCTCTCCTCTTACCCAGAACGTCAATCACAGGGGAGGAGGACCCATCCTAACGACCTCATTTCGGCTTAAATGCCTCTTCAAAGACCCGAGTTCCGATTACACACATATTCTCAAGCTCCGGGAGTTAGGACTTCAACACAGGCATTTTGAAAGGATGCAGTTCAGCCCGTGACAGCATGGCAGCCAAAGACTGAGATCAATAAGCCAAACTCCCTCAGAAGAAACAGAAATAATGCAGGGAGCAAAAGGAAAACATTTTAAGTTCTCACTAGTAACATTTTGTGACCTTAAAAACACACTTTTGTGGAAGAAAGCAATGGTGGGCATGACTGGGTGCTTCAAAAGTCTAGTTCTCAACAATTAAAAAAAAAAAAGTCAGCCAGAAGAGCTGAGTAACAGAAGGGCTACAACAGTTATCACAGAAAGCAGTAAAATATGCTGGTAAATCTGAATAAAATACTGACTGCAGAGAAAAAGAGGGTGGGGTGGAGGCTTCTGTTGAAAACAGGATAAACAATGAGGAGTCTGAAGGAAAGTCTAAGCATTCCCAACTTGATTTATTCTGAGATATTTATTCGTTTTAGACTCTCTTAGAAGAAATGTAAACTTAGGTACGCATGTTAAAAACCTAAGGGTGACTGCGGCCCAAGGTGGGTGGCCTAACGGAGCATCTCACTCTGGGCTGGGAGGTGGGGGCACTGGCTTCCCCATAAAAGTGTCATTTCCCAGCTCCTGGCTTTACGCGGAGGGCCCGCTTCGGCCCTCACAAGGCACAGGGCCCAGAGCCCCGGCCCCACCCGCACGGTGTTCACACGCTGGGCCCCACGGGACATATCCGGCTCAGCCATCTCGGAGGCTCACGGGACATCCACTCCTTTCACCGCTGGGCTAGGGGCCTCCATTTTTGACACCAGGGAACTGCCTTTCTTGTGTTCAAGGTCAGCTAAGAATTCTGAACCAATTCCAAAAACTGTTTCATCTAACATTTCCGTGTGTTTGGAAGAGGAAGGGAGAGGGCTCCCCCAGCAGCTCAGCCTGCCATTTTGACCCGGAAGTCTGTTCCGTGAATGAAACAGTTCCCGATGGAAAACGCTTTCACAGCATTCACAACGTGTGAGGCAGTCTTCGAAGGGCCTCACAACGCTATAAAACAGGCACTAAAATCCCACACTAGAGACGAGAAGGGCAGGAGAAGAGTAAGTGACGTGCTCAGGGTCACAGAGCTAGGAAGTATCGGAGGCAGTCTGGCCCTTAACTGCTAAATTCTATCCCCGTGATACTCCTTCATGTCATTCAACCATTACTGTCTGCAATGACACCCCCCCCGCCATCACTCAAGATTCCACTTCCTGGCAGTTGGCAGTTGGGTAGGGGCACATGATTAGCTCTAACCAATGAGTTTTGAAAGGAGTTGACCAGGCAAGGGGGCACCTGGGTGGCTCAGCTGGTTAAGCATCTGACTGTGGCTCAGGTCATGATCTCACGGTTCATGAGTTCGAGCCCCGTGTCGGGCTCTGTGCTGACAGCTCGGAGCCTGGAGCTGCTTCGGATTCTGTGTCTCCTTCTCTCTCTGCCCCTCCGTTGCTCATGCTCTGTCTCTCAAAAATAAATAAGCATTTAAAAAAATAATAGTAATAAAAAGAAGTTGACCAATCGCTTCTGGGCCAGAGAATTTAATTGTAGGAACAAGTCCTTCAAGAGCGCTATCTATAACACACTGTCCCAAATCGTGTGAAACGGTGACTATTCCATCAGTCAGGGATCTCAATGAACGATGTCCACCAATGACCTACAATGGACAGGCACCGAAAGATAAAAAAAAATATATAATAAGCATTTGCTAGTTGAGGCTGCTTATGTTTGGGAGGTTATTTTCATAAAAATTAAGTTTATTATGTGAACATGCAATTGTTATTGCTTTTAAAAGAATTAATCAGTATTTTTTAAATGCCTCCTTTTAATTTCAAATGCAGTTAGTATTGATAGAGCTAATCTACATAAACAAGAGCTCTCAGGAACCGTCAATAACTTTTCAGAATACAAAGGGATCCTAGACCACAAAGTTCGACAATTGCTATACTATATAATGTCACCATAACTGAAAGCCTAGGTAGTGATACTAGTAACATACAATAACTCTAAAGGACAAATGCATCGGAGATAAAGGCAGATATTTCCATAATGATAAAAAAAATACAACCATCGGGGCACCTGCGGGGCTCAGTCAGTTAAGCGCCTGACTTTGGCTCAGGTTCTCGGGTTCAAGCCCCGCCTTGGGCTCTGTGCTGACAGCTCAGAGCCTGGAGCCTTCTTCCAATTCTGTGTCTCCCTCTCTTTCTCTGCCCCTCCCCTACTCATGCTCTGTTTCTGTCTCAATAATAAATAAACATAAAAAAAAAGATACAACCACCAAAACAAAATAAAATAGCCCCATATCGATGTGCCTAAAAGCCTCTCCTTGAAATGCTTAATATAAAAAATCGACCCAGGACACCTGGGGGGCTCAGGTGGTTAAGCATCTGACTCTTGGTTTCAGCTCAGGCCATGATCTCACACTGTGTGAGATCAAGCCCCGTGTCGGGCTCTGCGCTGACAGCGTGGAGCCTGTTTGGGATTCTCTCCCTCTCTCTGCCTCTCCCTCACGTGCGCTCTGGCTCTCTCCCTCTCAAAATAAATAAGTAAACATTAAAAATTTTTTTAAAAAAGCAATCAACCCAATCCCACGGAAAACCTCCTACATTCACACACGCCAAAGCGGGTTTTACGCGCCTCCTGCAGAACGTGAGAGGAAGCGGGCAGGCGGGAAGACGTGTCGAGGTGGGGACCAGAGGCGGCACAAGGCTGCCCTCGTGAGCATTTCTAACATCGTGTCTCCGCCTCCTGGAGACGGCACGTTCTCTTCAGGTGCACGTGAAGCACATTAAAAAAAAAAAAAAAGATGGTTTAAAAACACCAGACGGAAATTCAGAAACAAGGAGTTAAAAAGAGAAACCGGGTGGCTCTGTCGGTTGGGCCTCCGACTTGGGCTCAGGTCATGATCTCACAGATTGTGAGTTCGATTCCCACGTCGGGCTCCGTGCTGACCGCTCAGAGCCTGGAGCCTGCTTCGGATTCTGTGTCTCCCTCTCTCTCTGACCCTCCCCTGCTCACATTATCTCTCTGTCTCTCAAAAATAAATAAGAAAAAATATTTAAAAAATTAAAAAAGAAAAAAGAAAGATATAGTTAGGTAAATCTTTGCAAATTAGCAGGGTATTACTTATGAACTTTAAAAAAAGGACACTCATAAATTAGAAAGCAGAATCAGTTAGCAGAATGGACCCTACAATTGTGTTTCAATAAAACACAAATAAAATATATAAAGCGGGGGCACAGTGGTGGCTCAGTCAATTCAACGTCCAACTTGAGCTCAGGTCATGATCTCACAGTTCATGAGTTCAAGCCCCATGTCGGGCTCTGTGCTGACCGCTCAGAGCCTGGAGCCTGCTTCAGATTCTGTGTCTCCCTCTCTCTCTGTGCCCCTTCCCCACTCAACCTCTGTCTCTCTCTCCTTCAAAAATAAATAAACATAAAAA